>NC_091293.1:1734202-1864161 GCF_038502225.1 Cherax quadricarinatus
TCCCAAGGTCTCTGATCCCACTGGGACAAATTGATACTGTTGGCTTATGTCCCTGTACTTGCTGATCTTGTACTCCTCCCTGTCGCCCCACACTGTGATGGATATAGGTGTCAGCCAGTGTGGACACACAGGTGTAGTCCCATGCTAAGAGCTTGCCATTCTTCAAAGGATAGATGGTGATCCTGTCGGGGCGGTTTGCTGGGTTCTGAGTAATGTTGGGTGCTATTGATCGGGGTTCCCTATTGGCTGGGTATCCAGCTGTAGCAATGGTTCTCTTCATGATGTAGTTAACCTCATTGTGTCTTGCATGCCAGCCCTTGGTTTTGAAACAGTTAAGACCATGTAGATCGTATTGATCTGCTTGCGGTTCGCCGCAAATACACGTATGTTCTGTGTGAATTGGGGCAGCAAGGTGCAGAGCCCTGCAATACGGAGGGTCTTAGGGTCGAGTCACATTCCCACTGCCGATATGGGAACTGTTTGGAAGAAGTCCCCGGAGTGAGGTGCGCTCACAGCCTGGAGACGGGCAATCTCCCTATCTGATGTTGCAGCCCTGAGCATGTAATAAAGTTGGTAGAATTACCGACAATATGTAAAGTAAAAGGACACAAGTGCAACTAATGTGACAACGTTTCGCTCTCCAGGAGCTTTATCAAGCCATTACAAACAATACATGGACACAGAGGGTATATAAAGGCTCTGAGTGAGGTGCAATAATGTAATGGCTTGATAAAGCTCCTGGAGAGCGAAACGTTGCCACAATAAATGTCACATTAGTTGCACTTGTGTCCTTTTACTTTACAGCCCTGAGCATGTTGGCAAGCACCTTTTCAGCGGTCGGGCCATCCCAGCTTGACTGTTTGTGAGCCAGTGCTGCACTAGGGTTTGGTGCTGGAGCAGCAAGTCTCTCTCATTCAGTGATGGCACTGGCATAGTTAGGGTCCTGTATTCCTGCTGAGTGACTGAGGTTATCAGGAAGAATTTGTCTTATTAACACGTTTGATGCTATGGAAGAGGGTAGGAAAGCTGGTAGAGCAATCTGGGAGGATCTGCGTACTCCCAGCCCCCCGAGCCTGACCGGAAGTGAGGCTTGCAACCACTGTCCATCTTCAAGAAAAGATTCAATACACTTTCTAGCATGGTCTTAAGGAGAGAGTCATATTCCTTGAGTTTCGGACTGCTGAAGGCTGGGGAGCATCTCAGAAAGTAGGTAAGTTTTGGGATTCACAGGTACCTGATGAGTAGGTAGAAGGCATCATATATATATATATATATATATATATATATATATATATATATATATATATATATATATATATATATATATATATATATATATATATATATATATATATATATATATATATATATATATATATATATATATATATATATATATATATATATATATATATATATATATATATATATATATATATATATATATATATATATATATATATATAACAATTCGGCCGCCTCCCACCGAGGCAGGGTGACCCAAAAAGAAAGAAAATCCCCAAAAAGAAAATGCTTTCATCATCATTCAACACTTTTACCTCACTCATACATAATCACTGCTTTTGCAGAGGTGCACAGAACACAACAGTTTAGAAGCATATACGTATATAGATATACAACATATCCCTCCAAACTACCAATATCCCAAACCCCTCCTTTAAAGTGCAGGCATTGCACTTCCCATTTCCAGTATCTAAGTCCGGCTATATAAAAATAACCGGTTTCCCTGAATCCCTTCACTAAATATTGCCCTGCTCACACTCCAACAGCTCGTCAGATCCCAAATACCATTCGTCTCCATTCACTCCTATATAACATGCTCATGCATGCTTGCTGGAAGTCTAAGCCTCTCTCCAATAAAACCTCCTTTACCCCCTCCATCCAACCTTCCCGAGCATGACCCCTACCCCGCCTTCCTTCCCCTACAGATTTATACGCTCTCCATGTCATTTCAATTTGATCCATTCTCTCTAAATGACCAAACCGCCCCAACAACCCCTCTTCAGCCCTCTGACTAATAAGTTTATTAACTCCACACCTTCTCCTAATTTCCAAACTCCGACTTTTCTGCGTAATATTTACACCACACATTGCCCATAGACAGGACATCTCCACTGTCTCCAGCCGTCTCCTCACTGCAGCATCTACAACCCAAGCTTCACACCCATATAAGTGTTGGTACCACTATACATTCATACATTACGTTCTTTGCCTCCAGAGATAATGTTTTTTGTCTCCACATATACCTCAACGCACCACTCACCTTTTTTCCTTTGTCAATTCTGTGGCTAACCTCATCCTACAAAAATCCATCCACTGACATGTCAACTCCCAAATATCTGAAAACATTCACTTCTTCCATACTCCTTTTCTCCAATCTGATATCCAATTTTTCTTTATCTAAATCATTTGACACCCTCATCCCCTTACTCTATTCTATGTTCACTTTCAACTTTCTACCTTTACACACTCTCCCAAACACGTTCACTAACCTTTGCAAGTTTTCTTTAGAATCTCCCATAAGCACAGTATCATCAGCGAAATGTAACTATGTCAATTCCCATTTTGTATTTGATTCCCCGTAATTTAATCCCACCCCTCTCCCCAGCACCCTAACATTTACTTCTTTTACAACCCCATCTATGAATATATTAAACAACCATAATGACATTACACATCCCTGTCTAATGTCTCCCTCTCTTCTACACAGCCTAACCTGAGCCTCGCTATCCTCATATAAACTCTTTACAGCATTTAGTAACTTACTAGTTATTCCATATACTTGCAACATCTGCCACATTGCTCCCCTATCCACTCTATCATACACCTTTTCTAAATCCATAAATGCAATGAAAACTTACCTACCTTTATCTAAATACTATTCACATATATGCTTCAATATAAACACTTGATCTATACATCCCCTACCCACTCTAAAACCTCCTTGCTCATCCGCAATCCTACATTCTGTCTTACCTCTAATTCTTTCAGTAATAACCCTACAGTATACTTTTCCTGGTATACTCAGAAAACTTATTCCTCTATAATTTTTACAATCTTTTTTGTCCCCCTTTCCTTTATATAAAGGAACTATACATGCTCTCTGCCAATCCCTAGGTACCTTCCCCTCTTTCATACATTTATTAAACAAAAATACCAACCACTCTAACACAAAATACCCCCCTGCTTTTAACATTTCTCTCATGATCCCATCAGTTCCAGCTGCTTTACCCACTTTCATTCTACATTATGCCTCACGCACCTTCCTCACACTCACATCCTGCTCTTCTTCATTCCTAGAAGATGGTGTACCTCCCTGGCCAGTGCATGAAATTACCGCCTCCCTTTCTTCCTCGACATTTATAAGTTCCTCAAAATATTTCCGCCATCTACCCAATACCTCCATCTCCCCATCTACAAACTCATCTACAATGTTTTTAACTGACAAATCCATTCGTTCCCTCCAAAAATTTTTCTTATTTTCTTCAAAATTTCTTGACAATGCCTCTTCCATTCTATCATCTGCTCTCCTTTTGCCCTCTCTCACCACTCTCTTTACCTTTCTTTTACTCTCCTTATACTCTGCTCTTCTTATAACACTTCTGGTTTGTAAAAAACTCTCATAAGCTACCTTTTTCTCTTTTATCACACCCTTTACTTCATTATTCCACCAATCACTCCTCTTTCCCCCTGCACCCACCCTCCTATAACCACAAACTTCTGCCCCACATTCTAATACTGCATTTTTAAAACTATTCCAACTGTCTTCAACCCCTCCCCCCACCCCCCACCACTCATACTTGCACTAGCCCACCTCTCTGCCAATAGTTGCTAATATCTCACCCGAACTTCCTCATCCCTTAGTTTATATATTTCATCTCTCTCTCTTACTTGTTGTTGCCATTTTCCTCTTGTGCCATCTATCTCTTACTCCAACTGTAGCTACAACTAAATAATGATCCGATACATCAGTTGCCCCACTATAAACGTGTACATCCTGGAGCCTACCCGTCAACCTTTTATTCACCAATACATTATCTAACAAACTACTTTCATTATGTGCTATATCATACCTTGTATATTTATTTATCCTCTTTTTCATAAAATATGCATTACTTATTACCAAACCTCTTTCTACACATAGCTCAATTAAAGGCTCCCCATTTTCATTTACCCCTGGCACCCCAAATTTACCTACTACTCCCTCCACAACATTTTTACCCACTTTAGCATTAAAATCCCCAACCACAAGTACTCTCACACTTGGTTTCAAAACTCTCCACGCATTCACTCAACATTTCCTAAAATCTCTCTCTCTCCTCTACACTTCTCTCTTCTCCAGGTGCATATACACTTACTATAACCCACTTTTCGCATCCAACCTTTATTATACTCCACAAAATCCTTGAATTAATACATTTATACTCCCTCTTTTTCTGCCATAGCTTATTCTTCAACATTATTGTTACTCCTTCTTTAGCTCTAACTCTATTCGAAACCCCTGACCTAATCCCGTTTATTTCTCCCCACTGAAACTCTCCCACCCCCTTCAGCTTTGTTTCACTTAAAGCCGGGACATCCAGCTTCTTCTCATTCATAACATCCACAATCATCTCTTTCTTATCATTCGCACAACATCCACGCACATTCAGACATCCCACTTTGACAATTTTTTTCTTTTTCTCTTTAGTACGCTATACAGGAAAAGGGGTTACTAGCCAAATGTTCCCGGCATTTTAGTTGACTTTTAAAACACGCATGGAATACGGTGGAAAGATTCTTTTTCCACTTCCCAATGGATATAAAAGGAAAAGTAATAAGAACAAAAACTATTAAGATAAATTCTAAGAAAGCTCAGATGAGTGTATGTAAATAAACGTTTACATATATGTGTAGTGTTACCTAAGTGTAAGTAGAAGTAGCAACACGTACCTGTAATCTTGCATGTTTATGAGACAGACAAAATACACCAGCAATCCTACCATCATGTAAAACAATTACAGGCTCTCGTTTTGCTCTCACTTGGCAGGCCGTTAATACCACCCTGGGTGGTTGCTGTCTACCAACCTACTACATACATACATATATATATATATATATATATATATATATATATATATATATATATATATATATATATATATATATATATATATATATATATATATATATATATATATATATATATATATATATATATATATATATATATATATATATATATATATATATATATATATATATATATATATATATATATATATATATATATATATATATATATATATATATATATATATATATATGTCGTGCCGAATAGGCAGAACTTGCGATCTTGGCTTAAATAGCAACGCTCATCTTGCCATATAGGACAAGTGAAAATTTGTGTATGCAATAATTTCGCCAAAATCATTCTGAACCTAACGAAAAAATTATATTTCACTGTGTTTGTTTAGTATTAAATTATTGTAAACAAATCTAAAATATATTTAGTTGGGTTAGGCTAAAATAAATTGTTCTTGTTATAATAAGGTTAGGTAAGTTTTCTAAGATTCTTTTGGTGCAAAATTATAAATTTTTACATCAACATTAATGAAAAAAATATATCTTTAAACGTATAAGAGAAAATTCTAGAAAGGACTTAATTTTAAATGAGTTCTTGCTAATTGACCAGTTTTACATATTCGGCACGACATATATATATATATATATATATATATATATATATATATATATATATATATATATATATATATATATATATATATATATATATATATATATATATATATATATATATATATATATATATATATATATATATATATATATATATATATATATATATATATATATATATATATGTATGTATGTGTGTGTGTGTGTAAAGTTTTTCTTCTTCTCTTTATTAGTAAATGTCTACAGGAGAAGGGGTTACCAGCCCATTGCTCCCGGCATTTTAGTCGCCTCATACGGCAGGCATGGCTTACGGAGGAAAGATTCTTTTCCACTTCCCCATGGACAATAGAAGAAATAAAGAAGAACAAGAGCTATTTAGAAAAAGGTGAAAAACCTAGATGTATGTATATATATATGCATGTGCGTGTCTGTGAAGTGTGACCAAAGTGTAAGTAGGAGTAGCAAGATATCCATGTTTCTAGCGTGTTTATGAGACAGAAAAAGAAACCAGCAATCCTACCATCATGCAAAACAGTTACAGATTTCTGTTTCACAGTCATCTGGCATGACGGTAGTACTTCCCTGGGTGGTTGCTGTTTACCAACCTACTACCTAGGGGAATGTATGAGAGTATAGTTTTACCAACGCTCTTATATGGGTGTGAAGCATGGGTGATGAATGTTGCAGCGAGGAGAAGGCTGGAGGCAGTGGAGATGTCATGTCTGAGGGCAATATGTGGTGTGAATATAATGCAGAGAATTCGTAGTTTGGAAGTTAGGAGGAGGTGCGGGATTACCAAAACTGTTGTCCAGAGGGCTGAGGAAGGGTTGTTGAGGTGGTTCGGACATGTAGAGAGAATGGAGCGAAACAGAATGACTTCAAGAGTGTATCAGTCTGTAGTGGAAGAAAGGCGGGATAGGGGTCGGCCTAGGAAAGGTTGGAGGGAGGGGTAAAGGAGGTTTTGTGTGCGTGGGGCGTGGACTTCCAGCAGGCATGCGTGAGCGTGTTTGATAGGAGTGAATGGAGACAAATGGTTTTTAATACTTGACGTGCTGTTGGAGTGTGAGCAAAGTAACATTTATGAAGGGATTCAGGGAAACCGGCAGGCCGGACTTGAGTCCTGGAGATGGGAAGTACAGTGCCTGCACTCTGAAGGAGGGGTGTTAATGTTGCAGTTTAAAAACTGTAGTGTAAAGCACCCTTCTGGCCAGACAGTGATGGAGTGAATGATGGTGAAAGTTTTTCTTTTTTCGGGCCACCCTGCCTTGGTGGGAATCGGCCAGTGTGTTAATAATAATAATAATAATAATAATAATAATAATAATAATAATAATATATATATATATATATATATATATATATATATATATATATATATATATATATATATATATATATATATATATATATATATATATATACAAGGAATTCGCGAGAGCAAGCGAAATATACACAAACACTGATCTCTGGCTGAAGGAGACTCGAACCTACGAGCCTTAGGACATGGTACGCAGTGCTTTACCAGTCTACCCACACTGGACAATACCTTGGCGTGTAGCATGCGCTACACGTTTGATCCAAGGCAGCCAGCTTTCAGGGAGAAGGCTTACAGCTTATCATCTCATCCCCTGCATGCATCAGCCTTACTAGAGATTTTAACAATGCAAGGAATTCGCGAGAGCAGGCGAAATATACACAAACACTGATCTCTGGCTGAAGGAGACTCGAACCTACGAGCCTTAGGACAAGGTACGCAGTGCTTTACGAATCTACCCACACTGGACAATACCTTGGCGAGTAGCCTGCGCTACACGTTTGATCCAGTGTTTGTGTATATTTCGCTTGCTCTCGCGAATTCCTTGCATTGTTAAAATCTCTAGTAAGGCTGATGCATGCAGGGGATGAGATGAAAAGCTGTAAGCCTTCTCCCTGAAAGCTGGCTGCCTTGGATCAAACGTGTAGCGCAGGCTACACGCCAAGGTATTGTCCAGTGATGGAGATCCCACGATGGGATCACCATCTATCCTTGGAAGAATGGCAAGCTCTTAGCATGGGACTATACCTGTGTGTCCACACTGGCTGACACCTATATCCGTCACAGTGTCGAGCGACAGGGAGGAGTACAAGATCAGCAAGTGAAGGGACATAAACCAACAGTATCAATTTGTCCCAGTGGGATCAGAAACCTTGGGATCATGCGGAAAAAATGCCACACGTTTCCTTAAAGAATTGGGTTTCAGACTCATCGACACCACCAGGGAGCCAAGGGCAGCCACTTTCATGTTCCAGCGTGGCCATCCAGAGGGGAAAAGCTTGCTGCATACTTGGCTCGCATTCGGCTTCGGAGGAGCTGGAGGAAATTCATGATCTTTAATACATTGTACCATTGTATTCATGTTTGTGTTTTCTCTAAATGCATTCTGTTTATGAATAAATATATAGGGGGTGGTACGAAAAGAAAATATTCAAACCGCTCTGGGGAGAACCTTGAGTTTTCCCTGTGGAACGTTTATTGGGTGGGGTGGTAGGGGAAGTGGAATATTCAAACGGCTTCAGGAAGAAATCCAAATATTTTTCCTTGAAGCCTTTTTATCCACTTCTCCGAGGCTATGGGTCCCACAATTTACACCAGAGGTGGACCCCAAAATAAAATATATATATATATATATATATATATATATATATATATATATATATATATATATATATATATATATATATATATATATATATATATATATATATATATATATATATATATATATATATATATATATATATATATATATATATATATATATGCAAAACAACCACTCTGAAAGAATAGAGAAATTCCAAGCGCTTTCGTGACTACTCACATTATCAAGGAACTATGAAAGTAAAGCATCCAAGGAAGCTATTCAAGGGGTCTGGCCAGCACCTTATATAGCTTCCTTGGATGCTTTACTTTCATAGTTCCTTGATAATGTGAGTAGTCACGAAAGCGCTTGGAATTTCTCTATTCTTTCAGAGTGGTTGTTTTGCATATTCTGAAATCACCTGTTTACTGTGATCTTATTGCATATATATATATATATATATATATATATATATATATATATATATATATATATATATATATATATATATATATATATATATATATATATATATATATATATATATATATATATATATATATATATATATATATATATATATATATATATATATATATATATATATATATATATATATATATATATATATATATATATATATATATATATATATATATATATATATATATATATATATATATATATATATATATATATATATATATATATATATATATATATATATATATATATATATATATATATATATATATATATATATATATATATATATATATATATATATATATATATATATATATATATATATATATATATATATATATATATATATATATATATATATATATATATATATATATACATAGATATATACAATAATTATATATGTATATATAATAATGATAATAAGTTTCCAAGTGCTTTCGTGATTTCTCATATTAATTAAAAAAGAACTGTATAAATAAGAGGAGTGCATAAAGCTTGTAAGGCTGAGATATCACCTTACATATACACTGGCACCTGACTCAACACGCTCAGTGTGAGAGTGTAGTGAAGATTTTGACAGGTCACATGTTAAGTGAAATTTATGAGTAACATGTCAGACATTCTATTAAATGTAAATGAATTTAATTTATATAACCCTGAACTAATAATTTTTTTTGAATTCAATATTATTTTTATTTTGTTTTTTTTGAAACTTGATTTAATTATATTTCTCTCACCCATAGATTTGCTGGATGCAACTTTGCGTTTTGAAAATCGATTGAGTGGATAAAATATCTCACAAGAATAAGCAAAGCATTACAATCTTGTCCAGTTCTAATGCATTATTTGTGCTGTTATAATCTTAATGGCTTTTCAGTTTGATAGAAATAAACTTTATTGCCTTTTTTACCGGTAATGAGCGTTTTGGGAGATATTCTTAATCAAATGTTATTTTTAATCAAATGTTTGTGTTTTTGTTAAGATTTTTAAATACAACTTTGATTTTAAAATTGTTACCTAAATAAGGTATATCAAGAAGTTTTTCATGGTAAGATCGAGTCCAAATATTATTGGATGAATATATTTGTTTGTCCTTTTTCGAACTGTAAAATGTATTTCTGGAAATTTTATAAAATTTATCAGTATTTTTTTGTGGGTATTTTACATCATTTGATAGTTCTCCATCTATGAACTCTGCGCTGCAAATCTCAAATCAAATTCATGGACGATGTAAGGAATAATAGCGCACATAAGAACAGTTATTTGTTGGTTTTCATTATATTTTTAATTTAAAATTATGATTCCCTAACATCTTAAAATGGGAATGAGTTATTATGTTCAAACCCATCATATTTACTCCATCTAGGAAATGTATTACATGTATATAAGTTGTCACTAAAAATAAAACATCATCAACATACCTGTACCATTTACTTTTATCGGGAAGGATTCTGGGAAGCAGTAATGTTTCAAAATATTCCAAGTACAAATTGCTAAGGATAGGTGTGAGATAGGATTTCCCATTGACATACAAAATTTCTGAATGTAAATTTAGCCATTAAATACAAATTTTCCATCAACAATGCATTGTTTAATAAGATCAATGATTGTTGGTACTGGCAACTCTAAATTCAAATTATCGAGATCCTCAGATAGGAAAATTAGTCTTCAACTGGAACTTTTGTGAACAACGAAGTGACATAAGAACTAATTATTTTGTAATTATTTAAATCAGTCATGGTGCTTAATTTATTAACTAAATCAATAATACTTTTAACATTTAAGTTAGAAACTTTGGAAGAAGGTTACTTAACAGAATCTTTCCCAGTAAAGCTAAGTGGTACAGATATGTTAATATTGTTTTGTACTTAATGACCAAGAAAAAAGATATAAACAATTTCTGATTTTGAATTAAATATCCAGTTTTTTCCATAAAGTTTATTGTTGAATTTGAGCAAAATAACTTATTGCCTTTTGTGAACGTTTAATTTATTAAGCGAAGCCACGATTTTAAATTCAAAATATACAGAAAACCAACAAATAACTGCTCTTAGGTACACTGTTATTCTTCACATCAAGAGAGACTTAAACGTTTTGTATTCCCATCCATGTTTTCCAGAGTTTAGCGTATTTTCAGCACAGATTTCATAGATGAAGAAATCTTGAAGATTTATGAAGCAGTGAATGATCTAAAATAACATAATTGATAAATCTTATTAAACTGTCAGAAATATATTTTACAAATTGAAGAAACACAGACAAACATATTCTACCAGGAGTATGTTGGCTCTCCCTTACCACAAGAACCTTCTTGATATATATGCTTACTTATCAACTCTCAACCATACAACTGCTTCATATCAAACAGTTCTATAGTTGAGAGAAATATAATCGAATCAAGCTTCAAAAAAATTGATTTTAATATGAATATTAGTTCATAATTGTACAAATTAGATTAATGTATAACTAATAAAATTTGAGGAGAATTGTAATAATGAGACGAGTGTAATGTTGCATGTGAGGTGATATCTCAGCCTTATTATTATTATTATTATTATGATAATCAGAAAGAAGCGCTGAACCTACAAGGGTCATCAGCCTTATAAGCGTACTGCTGTTCTATTATTTTTGCAGTTCCTTGATAATGTGAGAAATCCCAAGAGAGCTTGGAAGTTCACTATTTTTAATATGCTCTCAATCGGTTTTTTTTTTGACACTATTATTACAGACAGACCTTTTTAAGTAGAGGAAGCACTGTTTTTACACCCCTTTACGCTCTTCTTTTTTTCCACTCACATTTCTCTCTCCCTCCCTCCCTCTCTCTCTCTCTCTCTCTCTCTCTCTCTCTCTCTCTCTCTCTCTTTACACAGGGTTTGACAAGGTTAAGGATCCCTAGCTTTATTGACAAGCTATTTACAGGTTAAGGATTCCTAACTTTATTGGCAAGCTAAGAGCTTTTACCTACATCAGCTCATTTGAAAGCATTTTTATTGTTATGAGACATACAAGTAGGGAACAGGATGAAGTTGGAGCCATCTGTGGGCCAGCATTTTCATTTAATCAACTGACTTTATCTCGTTGACATCATTATGCTATACGAATGTGTTCCATACTCGAGTCATCCTGGGTATATATGATCTCAGATGAAGTGATGTTCTGGAGAAGGGTACAGCCAGAGTGAAGTTGCTGCTTTCTGCCCGTCTTGTGGCATAAAAGCTTGTTTCACGCTGTCCTCGAAGTGGATCCAAGTGTGGTACTTTGACAATATTGGCCTTGTACATAACAGAAAGGCCACCCACATCCCTCCTATGTTGAAGGCTCTGCTGAAATGACAGATCTATCCAGGATGGGTCCAGGCGAGAGATGAGACGTCTTGCTCTGTTCTCTACTCCGTCAAGCAGTCGCAGATGAGAAGGGGGGGGCAGGCAAACCAAGAAAGTGGAGCATACTCAAGGTGTGAGCGTACTTGTGCTTCGTACAGAATCTTGCAACCCCTATTGTCAAGTAGATGCGAGATACGGTGAAGTTCTGTAAGCTTCCTGGCTGCCTTGTTTGCAAGATTTACAACATGGTTCTTCATGGTTAGTTTGGAGTCAGATTTCACCCCAAGGATATCAACTTCTTCTCCAGGTGCCAACACCCTCCCATTCATCCTTACTACTGCACCAGCATTACCATCATGGTGCCTAGAGACGATCATCATTTGCGTTTTCTCAGGTGCAAATGTTACTTGCCATCTATTTCCCCAAGCTGATATAGCTCTCAGCTGGTGATTGATGTAGCTTAGAGCAGCTGGCATTTCATCTCTTGGATAAGTGAATGTCAGTGTACAGCCGTCTGCATATGCATGTGATTCTGGGATGAGATGAAGAAGGTCGTTGAAGTAGACATTCCATAACAATGGTCCCAGCACGCTTCCTTGTGGAACACTTGCCCCTATACGATGTCTTGCTGATTCCGTTCCTTTGAGAAGTACACTTAGAGATCTACCATGAAGGTAATCACTGAGAAGACATAGCGTAGAGCCTGCAATTCCCAGTGCTTGAAGTTTTGCTAAGAGGCCCTGGTGCCACACCCGGTCGAAAGCGCCAGCAATGTCCAGTGCTACCACACAGCTGACTTTGGATTCATCCAGTGACTGGTGCCACTTAGTGGAGAGGTTTAACAACAGATCAGCAGCAGAGTAACCTTTCCTGAAGCCATATTGACGATCCCGAAGTAGTGAGTGAGAGTCAAAAAACTCTGTCATTTGTCTTGAGATTATTGTCTCAAGGATCTTACCAGTGATTGACAGGAGTGACACTGGTCTGTAGTTGCTGATTTCTGCTCTGCTCTTCTTTCTGTGAACAGGGACTACATTTGCCTCTTTCCACAGAGAGGGCCATTTACACTGTACTAGGCAGTGCTGAAAGATGCGAGTTAGAGGTGCTGCTAGCTGGTCTGCACATCTTCTCAGCAATCTTGGACTCAACTTGTCTGGGCCCACAGCCTTTTCTTGGTCAAGCGATTTAAGAAGGAAATACACCTCCTCTTACCTCATTGTCAACACTGACAGTTTTGACACAGTTCTTGCAGCTAGCCAAGGAGGGTCCCTTGCTGGATCAGGAACTTGCATTTTGGTAGCAAAGTGTTCAGCAAAGAGGTCCGCCTTCTCTTGACTACTAGTAGAGGTGGTCCCATCCTGCCGATTTAGAGGTGGAATGAGTTCATCAGGCAGATAACCTTTTCTGCCCTTGACCAGGGACCACAAGGTTTTGGAGCCTACCCTACCTGATGCTAGCTTTCTTTTAGTGTCCACCTCCCATTTAGCAATGGCCCACTTTTGAACGTCACACATATTCCTACAGGTTTGCCTGTGCAATTTCCTATTATAGGTGGTAGGATGTCGCCATGCTTTGTACTTAGCAGTAGCAGCCTCTCGACAACGAAAGCCAAACCAAGGCTGATCTGTAGGCTTCGTCACATATTGCCGGTGAGGAATGTGCTCTTGTTGTAGATTAAGGATGTGTCCAGTGAAGGCTTTCACTTGGTTGTCAACATCCCCCTGGAGAAGAGCATTCCAATCGGTGGTGGCGAGCTCAGAGCAAAGGGCTGGCCAATTACCTCTTTCCCATAGCCAGGTTGTGCGTGTGGACTCCTCACCTCGCTCTGTTGGGATCTCTCTCTCTCTCTCTCTCTCTCTCTCTCTCTCTCTCTCTCTCTGTCAATGTTTCAGGAAGTACGCTTAATTATGTATAAATGTGTAGTGCGAGACCTTGTATGTGTAGGTAAACAAAACAATGAAAGTTTCATTACATATTTCATTGTGTTTTTATTCCAACATAAAATTAGTTCTAACAACGAATATCATTAAATTTATAAACTGAAGCTGTCCATCTCTTCCTTCTTCTTTTCTACTCAGTATTCATTTTCTATTCTTGGCTTTATAAGTGGAGGGCCGCGGGGGCCAGTGCCCCCGCGGCCCGGTTCATCATCAAACCTCGCGGTGGATCAGGGCTTGATCAAGCAGACTGTTTGTGCCGGCCGCAGGTACTGACTTTAGGTGCCTATCCAGCTCCCTCTTGGAGACAGCTTGAGGTCTACTGGTAATCCCTCTCATGTACTCAGGGAGACAGTTGAACGATCCTGGCCACCTGACATTTTCTTTGTTGTCTCTTAGTGTACTTATGGCGCCCCTGCTTTTCATTGGGGGATGTTGCACCGCCTGCCGAGTCTTTCTGCTTTCATAGGGAGTGATTTCCGTGTGCAGATTTTGGACTAGTCCTTTTTATATTTTCCAAGTGTATATTATCACTTATCTCTCTTGCCTGCTTTCCAAGGAGCACAGATCAAGGGATTTCAACCGTTCCCAGTAATTTAGGTGTTTTATTATACTTACACGTTCAGTGAAAGTTCTTTGTATATTCTCTAGGGCTGTAGTTTCGCTGGCCTTGAAAGGAGCCGTTAGTGTACAGCAAAATTTTCTTGGACCCTTAGCTTTGAAGGTTCTCAATATCCATCCTATTATTTTCCTAGATGTGGTAGATACATTGTTCTGATCTATGAAAGAGAAATTCTCTTACATTATCACTCCCAGGTCCTTCACATTAGTTTTTCGCTCAGTTGTTTGGTTGGAATTTGTGTTATTCCCCAGTCCAATTTTTATTTCCTCGAGTTTTTCATAGTGGAGTAATTGAAATTCGTTCTCACTTAACTTTATATTTTTTTCTGAGGCCCATTGAAAGACTTGGTTAATGTCCGCTTGGAGAGTTACAGTATCCTTAATGGATGATACTATAATATCGTCAGCAAGGGAGGACACCGTGTTGTGGCTTACATCTCTGTCTATATCAAATATGAGGATGAGGAAGAGGATGTCAGCGAGTACTGTACCTGCTGGAACAGAGCTTTTCACTGTAACCGCCTCTAACTTTACTCTAATTGTTCTATTGTTAGGAAGTTATAGAACCATCTACTCACTTTTCCTTTATCTGGCATTTTGTGTGTTATTACACCATGATCGCACTTGTTGAAGGCTTATGCAAAGTCTATGTTTACTAGATCTGTATTTTGTTTGTCTTCCAGTGCGTCCAGAAACATGTCATAGTCGTCCAGTAGTTGTGAGAGGCAAAGGTGACCTGCTATAAACCCATTTGTACGTTGGAGTGCGGGCAACCGACACCAAGAGCTTGATCGATCAGGCCAGCACCTAGGAGGATTGGTCTTGGACCAATATACAGAGGCGGTGACCTCCTTCCTCTCTGCAACCATCCCTACTTCCCTTCCTATTCCCTCTACCTCCCTCACGGCCTCTTACCTACAAAGCTTTCCACCTTCCCATGACCTAGACTCCTTCCCACCCACCATGTGAACCTCCATTCTCTCTGCCCTTCTGTCATACTTCAACCCTTCCTCTCTTTCTGCCTAGTATTTACCCTCCATTTCATTTCCCACTCTTCATAGCATTTTCCTTCCCCTCCATTGCCCTCCTTCCCTTTCCCCCTGCCTCTCTTCCTCCCAATCTCTATTCTCTGCCTTCTTCCATCCACTCCATCCCAAGTCCTCTTCCTACCTCCCTCTCCTTTACTATCCCCATCCCTTATCTCCCTTTCTCTTTTCCTCTGTCTTTCTTCCTCCCTCCCTCCCTCTCTTTGCACCAGGAATCCTAATGAAAATGCCAGCAACTGTGGACAATGGACACTCTCAGGGGAAATTGAAGTTGTATAGTGTGATGCAGGTCGGTGTGGCAGGCCTGGTATTGACCACCCTTAATTAATTCTAACTTTCTGCTCTGTTTATTATCCCTACCTGCACTCCTACCCACAACATATCCAGTCACCAGTATCCCTACAAACACTCTTACCCACCACATATCCAGCTACCAGTGCCCCCTCTGCATGCACTATTACCCACCACATTCCCAGCTAGCGGTGCCCCATCTGCACTCTTCCCCACAACATTCCCAGCTACCAGTGTCCCATCTGCACTCTTACCCATCACATACCTGTCCCCTATCTGCACTCTTAGCTACCGTATGCCCAGTTAAATATATGAGACGTGTTATTGAAGGCTTGGATAATATTTTGTATTTCCTCCTGATTTTATTGAAGAAGAAAAAAAGAGATTTGGGCAAAGAGTTGTTTGTCTATGCAGAGTGTAAAGGTACCTAGGTAGGTAGTAGATTCGCCGGTATAATCGCCCGGTCCGGGCCTTTTCCAAGAGGTGGCCCGGCCTTGGCTCCTTTTCGTGGGAGTGTCTTAGACCAACGTCTGCCATGGCAGGAGGTACAAGTAACTCCTCGTCTTCTGGGACCAGACGTCTACAGGCCTAACCCCAGGCATATGGTCACTGTCTTGAACACTATGTGCTTAATTGTCCACTTATTGAGGAATACAGAGACAGACAGTGTAATAACCTATGTGACATGTCAAGATATCTTATTAATGAAAATACGATACCAGATATACTAAGCAAATTTCCTAAATTTGCTTGTAACAAATAAGTGATCTGTAGATATGTAGATATAAACCCATATGTACACCTGTTAACCCTTTTGGGGCCTAGTTCGTAGGCTTTTTGTGTATCCATATACTCTTGCACTACCGTCCATAGGATGGATATGGGGTGCACAATAAACCAGCCACTTCGGTGGCAAAATCTAATCTAATCACTCAGTGGGTGGAACAAAATGCATAACACCAGCAAAGTGCATGATAAACTAATAAATATATAAATCGCACGGTATTCCATCTTCAATCAAGATCGTAGAAGTTGGATAATTGATGCACAAAAAGCTTGTAGATATATTACGTTCTCCTCACAACGGAAGTACTTTCGTGGATGCACTGGCAGATGTTTGCAGACTTTATCTTCTTCACCGTGGCAAAATTTTATGGAACCCTTAACAGTTAATCCACCTAATAACCAAACAAATATTCTTACATCACCTTTCATTAATGAACAACCAGCAGAGAACAATACAGTACAAACTGCACTAAAATTTTCTGTAGAAGAAACAGAAAAAATATACTATATCCAAACGACGTGATTTGTCACATTTAGCCAAAAACTGTATATGAAAACGATGGATATTGAGTCTTCTTGCCAAGGCAGTCAAGAAGGTAAACTTTCAATGATGTTGTGAAGTTTTTAGTTTAATATGTTTATTATGCACCCCATACCCATCCTGTGGGCGGTAGTCAAAAGATTACAGAGGTACATAATGGGTCCAGGGACTGGGCCTCAAAATTTTGATAGCTGAGCAAGTTACAAAGGTAATGAACTCAGAATTTACAAATGTAATGAACTCACAATTTACAAAGGTAATGAACTCACAATTTACCAAGGTAATGAACTCACAATTTACAAAGGTAATGAACTCACAATTTACAAAGGTAATGAACTCCAGGTAGGTCTGGTCACAATCATGACAAGTTACAAAGGTATTTACAGATTACTGAGGTACGTAATGGGTCCAGGGACTGGGCCCCCAAAGTTTTGATAGCTGAACTAGGTACAAAGGTAATGAACTCACAAGTGATGTTGTGAAGTTGGGAGAATTATTTTTTTTTTTTTTTTTTTTTTTTTTTATTTTTTTATTTGTTTTTTTTTTTGTTTTTTTTTTTGTTTTTTTACATCAGTTGCCTGTAGGATGGGAACCGGGAAAATTTCAGTAATAAGATTGCATTTTTTAAACCTTATTGAGTCCTGTCTTGTTTATTTGATTCTTTAATTCTGTTCAAATACTTTTCACTATTTTTAAGGTATTGAGGGGGTAGGATCGGAGAATGGAAAAGCAGGAAAGGGAAAGAAAGGTGGTGGAAGGCAGATGAAAGGAAGGACAAGGAAGTAAGGTGGAGCAGGGAAGTAAAAAGGAAGGTAGAAGGGAGGAGGAAAAAAGACGAAAGGAGTTGGGACTGGAAAATAAGGAGGTGGGTCAGGGAAAGGAGGAGGTGGGTCAGGGAAAGGAGGAAGTGAGTCAGGGAAAGGAGGGGGTGGGTCAGGGAAAGGAGGAGGTGGGTCAGGGAAAGAAGGAGGTGGGTCAGAGAAAGGAGGAAGTGAGTCAGGGAAAGGAGGGGGTGGGTCAGGGAAAGGAGGAGGTGGGTCAGGGAAAGGAGGAGGTGGGTCAGGGAAAGGAGGAAGTGAGTCAGGGAAAGGAGGGGGTGGGTCAGGGAAAGGAGGAGGTGGGTCAGGGAAAGGAGGAGGTGGGTCAGGGAAAGGAGGAGATGGGTCAGGGAAAAGAGGTGGGTCAGGGAAAGGAGGTGATGCAGGGAAGGAAGGAGGAGGTGGTAAAGGTCGTACTGGAGTATAATCGGGTAGGATGGAGTCTGTGCTAGAGGGATCAACAGTAAGATTTATATCGTTATCAAACTCTAAAAGAATTTCCTTCACACGTTGTATGGAAGTCCAGTCCGTGAAGGATCCCATGCCATCCTTGTAGGACTTAATCAGTAACCACGAATCCTTCTGCTTGGAGCGTGTTACATGGTCCAGAAAGCTGAATGCGTGATAGGCACAAGTATTGTACAAGTCTCGCTGGAAGTCGGCGTTGACCACGGTGACTTTGAACCAGGGAATCCTGTGTTTCTTCATGTAATCCCTGAACAAGTAGTGGACTGGTCGTGCAGTTGAATCATAGTACAGGAACTGTCCATTAGCAGCCCTGTATATAGATACAGCGTGTCCAACGGAGTGCAGTAGAAGGACCAGAAACATACCTTCCTTGCGGCGGAGAACTCTCTCTTGCAATAAATCACTGTCAAAAACTAAGCGACACAGACGAACGGGTCGCCGGGTGGAGTTAAGTATCTCCCAGATGTCTTTCATGGACAAGCATCGCACTGCCTTCAGGGAGGGATGATATGTTCCCAAGTACTCAACATCCATTGTGGTGATATTAGTTATAATAGTAGTGTTAGTGTAAATTAGGCAAGACAATGTTTGCAGTTATTATATTTACACAGAGTTACATACACTTGCATCATATAGCATGAATGTCAGAATATAGTTAGAACGGAATTTTATGATAGTGTAAGAAAGTGATCTGGTTAGAGTGATTAGTACTGAAGATAGTGAGTTGGCAATTAGTGTTTAGAAATGATGATAATGGGCTGTTCATAGTGTCAATGAAAAAATAGTGAACTAGTGTAGTGTTAAGAAGTGATGATTGGTGATAGTGTTACGTAATGAAGATAGTGATCTACTGATAGTGTTAAGAAGTGATGACTGGTAACAGTGTTAAGTAATGAAAATAGTGAACTAGTGTAGTGTTAAGAAGTGATGATTTGTGATTGAGTTAATGGAGATAGTGAGCAATAATAGTGTTAAGAAGTGATGATTGGTGATTGTGTTAAATAATGGAGATAGTGAGCTAGTGATAGTGTTAAGTGATGAGTTGCAATATTGTTAAGTAATGAAGATAGCGAACCAGTGATAGTGTTAAGAAATTATGATAAATTATTGAATGCAGACGCAATATACACAGACTTTGCAAAAGCCTTCGACAGGTGTGACCATGGCGTAATAGCGCACAAAATGCGTGGTAAAGGAATAACAAGAAAAGTTGGTAGATGGATCAATAATTTCCTCACAAACTGAACACAAAGAGTAGTAGTCTACAGATTAAAGTCTGAGGCAGCTACAGTGAAAAGCTCTGTTCCACAAGGCACGGTACTCGCTCCCATCTTGTTCCTCACCCTCATATCTGACATAGACAAGGATGTCAGCCACAGCACCGTGTCTTCCTTTGCAGATGACACCCGAATCTGCATGACAGTGCCTGACATTGCAGACACTGCAAGGCTCCAGGCGGACATCAACCAAATCTTTCAATGGGCTGTAGAAAACAATATGAAGTTCAATGATGAGAAATTTCAATTACTCCGATATGGTAAACATAAGGAAATTAAAACTTGATCAGAGTATAAAACAAATTCCAGCCACAAAATAGAGCGAAAAACCAACGTCAAAGACCTGGGAGTGATCATGTCGGAGGATGTCACCTTCAAGGACCATAACATTGTATCAATCGCATGTACTAGAAAAATGACAGGATGGATAATGAGAACCTTTAAAACTAGGGATGCCAAGCCCATGATGGCACTCTTCAGGTCACTTGTTCTATCTAGGCTGAAATATTACTGCACACTAACAGCACCTTTCAAGGCAGGTGAAATTGCTGACCTAGAAAATGTACAGAGAACCTTCACGGCGCGCATAACGGAGATAAAATACCTCAATTACTGGGAGCGCTTGAAGTTCCTGAACTTGTACTTCTTGGAACGCAGGCGGGAGAGATACATACTTATATACACCTGGAAAATCCTAGAGGGACTAATACCGAACTTGCACACGAAAATCACTCACTACGAAAGCAAAAGACTCGGCAGACGATGCAGCATCCCCCCCAATGAAACGCAGGGTTGTCACTAGCACGTTAAGAGACAACACAATGAGTGTCAGGGGCCCAAGGCTGTTCAACTGCCTCCCAGCATACATAAGGGGGATTACCAATAGACCCCTGGCTGTCTTCAAGCAGGCACTGGACAAGCACCTAAAGTCGGTACACAAATAACCCGTACATAAAAGAGAGAAGCTTACGACGACGTTTCGGTCCGACTTGGACCATTTACAAAGTCACACTAACCAGAAGTGGAGCAGGACGGCTATATACAGGCAGGAAGAGGTGGTGGTGGTAGTAATAGTAGTAGTAGTAGTAGTAGTAGTAGTAGTAGTAGTAGTAGTAGAAGTAGTAGTAGTGGTAGTGGTAGTAGTGGGAATAAGGAGAAGGAGCCAGTCAAATACAAAGGAAGGGGAGCACTGCAAGGGAGCTAGGTGCCCACAGAGGAAGAGCAAGCGCACAGAGGTGGGTGAAAGGGGAAGTGGTGAAATAAATAAAGAAGGAACAGAAGCACGAGACAGAAGAGAGAAAGACAACCCAGAGGAGAAAGAGGAAAGGGGAAGAGGGAGAAGAAGAAAAAGAAAAAGAAAAAGGAAAAATGAAAAAATGAGGAGTCAGGTTAAGTCACGGGTGTTCTGAAGTTTGGAGCATTTTACAATGTAGTGGAAGAGGAAGGCATCTACAGAGACGAAGCCGGGGCTAAGATTCACACAAGGAAAGTTGTGTATTAGGGAGGATTCAACTAGACGGCGACTGTTCGAGTTGGAAGTAGGGAAGACAGTTTTAGCGGAAGACCAGTCAATAGGATGGCTATGATCTCTGACGTGACAGAAAAGAGCATTGTTAGTGTTGGCAAGCCTAACACTATTTTTGTGCTCCCTAAGTCTGTCAGAAAGAGATCGACAAGTTTCTCCGACGTATTGAAGAGGACAGGAGGAGCAAGAAATAGAGTAGATACCAGGAACATCTGTAGAGGGAGGAGAGGTGTGAACGAGATTAGTGCGAAGAGTGTTAGTCTGGCGGAAGGTAAGCTTGATGTCTAAGGGACGGAGAGTATTGTTGAGATTAGAAAAACCGGAAATGTAGGGAAGGCAGAGGATAGAAGAGTTCCCAGGAGTAGAGAGTTTGGGAGAGAAGAAATTAGCACGTGAGAGGGCAGAGTCTATGAAATGGGAAGGGTAACCAAGTCAGGAAAACGAATTATGAAGAGTGGAAATTTCTGCTGGAAGGAACTGAGTATCACAGATGCGGAGGGCACGGAGAAAGAGGAGATAAGAACACTTTTTCTTAACAGGGGAAGCATGATAGGAAAAGTAGTGAATGTACATGCCACTGTGCATAGGTTTTCGGTAAACGGAAAAGAAAAAACCTGTATCTGAGCGGTGGACATGAACATCAAGGAAAGGAAGCAAGGAATTAGATTCCCATTCAGCTTTAAACTTAATGGAAGGGGCAAGATTATTAAGAGCTTCAAGAAAAGGTTGGAAGAGACTGGAGTCATGAGGCCACAGAGCAAAGATGTCATCCACATAGCGGAGCCAGAGTGAAGGTTGCACATCGAGGGTAGGAAGAAGAACAGTCTCGAAGTATTCCATGTAAAGATGTAGTTTAGTGACCTTAAGCTCACTGGCCGTCTGACCTCACTAGGTCAGTGAGGTCAGACACGTCACTTAAGGGAGGAGCACGGCATCTGACCTAGTAGCACAAGTTAGTTAGGTCCAACTAAGACCTACCTCCACCCACTAATGTATTTATCAAACCTATTTTTAAAACTACTCAACGTCTTAGCTTCTATGACGGTATTCGGGAGTTTGTTCCACTCATCCACAACTCTATTATCAAACCAGTGCTTTCCTATATCCTTTCTGAATCTGAATTTTTCCAATTTAAAACCATTGCTGCGAGTCCTGTCTATGTTATATACTTTTAACACTCTATTTACATCCCCTTCATTAATTCTTGTTTTCCATTTATACAACTCAATCATATCCCCCTTAATTCTACGCCTTTCTGGAAAAAGCAGATTCAGGGCCCTCAGTCTATCCTCATAGGGAAGATTACTGATACATGGGATCAACTTTGTCATCCTCCTTTGTTTTGTACATTTTCCGGCGCATTTATATCCATTCTGTAATACGGTTACCAAAACTGCGCAGCATAATTTGAATGAGGCCTAACCAAAGGTATGGAGAGTTCAAGAACAACCTGAGGACTTCTATTATTTATACTTCTTGCTATGAAGTCAAGGATTCTGTTAGCTTTATTACGAACGCTTATGCACTGTTGTCTTGGTTTCAGATTACTGCTAACCAGAACTCCTAAATCCTTTTTACAATCAGTAATATTAAGATCTACATTATTTAGTTTATATGTGGCATGGTTAATTTCCTGTCCAACATTTAGAACTTTGCATTTGTCTATATTAAACTGCTTCTGCTACTTCTCCGACCACTACATCAGTCTATTCAAATCATCCTGGAGTGCTCTAATGATATCATTACAATGAATTGGATGGCTTTTTTTGCAGTCATCAGCAAATTTGCTTATGTTGCTATTTATTCCCTCATCTATGTCGTTTATGTAGACTGTGAACAACCAGTGGCCCAACACTGACCGCTGTGGAACGTGCCCCCATTCTGTTTTCTCTCAATTTATGCAAACTCTCTGCTGCCTATTTGTCAACCATGCCTCTATCCAGGAAAAAATTTCTCCTCCTATTCCGTTTGCCTTAAGTTTTCTCAACAGCCTTTGATGTGGAACTCTATCGAAAGCCTTACTGAAGTCCATATACACAATATCGTGTTCAATACCATGATCTACCTCCTCAAATACCTTAGTGAAGAAAGTTAATAAATTCGTAAGATAGGAACGCCCCTTTGTAAAACAGTGCTGGGATTCATTAATCAATTTATGCCTTTCAAGAGGGCTATAATTAGAAGCTAAGGACCTATTACCTGCCTTGTGAATGGGTATTACATTTGCCATTTTAAACATACCCCTGGGGTATCCTGGTAATATCTGATGTTTTCATCCCTACTACTGCAGCCTGATTGTTTTCCACAAACACCAATACCTCCGTAATCTATCAGTTTAAATTTCTAGACAAGTGATCAATGACCCCCTCAATCGAAGTGGCTAATGCAACCACTCCAACTCCAGTGAGATAAACCCCATCCCTTGCATACATACCATGCTTGCCATAGAATTTGTTCCAGCAATTTATACTAATTGCCCAAGATATCCATTCATTGCCCACTGCCCTTCTAGGCAAGATGCTACATATGATTGGGATCCCTCCCTTAGACCTGACAACTTCTATGGCTGACCTGTACTTATCCAGCAGCTCCTCTCTCCTGCCCTTCCTGATGTCATTTCCACCAGCACTAAGACAGATAATGGGCTTATTCCCATTACCTGACATAATTTTATCCAACCTGTTGACTATGTCACCAACACCAGCTCCTGGGAGGCACACTCTCTGTCTGACCTTCCTATCTGTGTTACAAAAAGCACGGTCCATACATCTTACCTGAGAATCTCCTACAAATAGAATATTCTTACCTTGATTAGCGGGGGAGTCAGTGGTACCTTTAGCCTCGCTAACCACTGAAGTACACTCGTCCTGGAGAGCAGAGAATCGATTTCCTGCCTTCAGATCTTCTCTTGAGTATCCTGCTCAGTCAGAATTCACTTTGCAAGATTAATAATTCCCCAGTAGTTTTGGGGACTTTATTCAACAGATTTTTTAGGATGACTTACTGGTTTCATGAAGTAATGAATTAAAGTTGATAAACTTGCTTTTATTTAACGTTTTCTTACTGGTGGCTGCTCGTGCTGTTATGTCGAACAGCGGACACCTCTTTCCATCATTTTTTTTCCTAAGTGACTACCTCTGAAAAGTCATGGAAATAATGATATACTATGTACACTTTTCCAGATATTTTAAAATTATCAAATTGTATTACCATGTCCTCGATAATAACCTGCAAAGTGACACTGGTGAAGAACATAGTGCTTTCTATTGTTTTATTAACACATCGGTAATTTCCCACTGAGGTAGGTGACCCAAAAAAGAAGAATCACTTTCATCATCACTCACTCCATCACTGTCTTGCCAGAGGCTTACCTACACCATAGTTAAAAACCTGCAACATATACTCACCCCTCTTTCAGAGCACAGGCACTGTTCTTCCCACCTTCAGGACTTAAGTCAGGCTGACTGGTTTTCCTGAATCCCTTCATAAATGCTGCTTTGCTCACACTCTGTCAACACGTCAAGTCATAGAAACTATTTGCCTCTACCTGCTCCTATCTAACACATTCAGGCACATTTTCTGGAAGTCTAAGCTCCTCGCACGCTAAACCTTATTTACCCCCTCCCTCTTTCATAAGACGACCCCTACCCTGCTTTCCTTCCACTACAGATTTATGCATCTTTCAAGTCCCTCTATTTTCCTCCAACCTTTCTATATGTCCAACCCATGTCAACAACCCTTCGTCAACTCTCTGGATAATACTTTTAGAAACCCTGCACCTCCCAATCTCAAAACCACGAATTCTCTGTATAATATTCACACCACACATTGCCCTCAGACACGACCCACTGCCTCCAGCCTTCTCCTTGTTGCAGCATTCACCACACATGCTTCACACCCATATGGGACCGTTGGTATCACTATACTCTCATACATTTCCCTCTTTCTTTCCATAGATAACGTTCTTTGTCTCCACAAACTCCTAAGTACACCACTCACCATTTTTCCCCTCATCAATTCTATAACAAGTCTACGCTCAAATATCTGAATACATTCACTTCCTTCATTCTCCCTTCTTCCAATCTGATATGTAATGTTTGATTACCTAAATTACTTGTTATCCTCATCACCTTATTCTTTCCAGCGTTCAGTTTTCTTTTTTTCTTTTATATACCCTACTAGATTCGTCCGCCAACCTCTGCAACATCTTTTCAGAATCTCCCAAAAGCGCAGTATCATCAGCAAAAAGCAACTGTGACTATTCCTACTTTGTCTCGGCTCACGAATTCGTAATGACACGATTGCAAACAAACCATACCACGGGTGGGGTTAGAACCCGCGATCAGAGTCTCAAAACTCCAGGCCGGCGCATTAGCCACTGAACCAGCTAGCTAGCTGGTCCAGTAGCTAACGTGTCGGCGTTAGCCACACTTACAACTGGCTCTCGTTCACTCCTGCAAGATGTTATACCTCCCTGGACAATGCATGATACCACAGCTTCCCAATCTTCATCAACATTTAACAGTTATTCAAAATACTCCCTCCATTTTCCAGATACCTCTAACCTCCATATAATAACTCTCCTCTCCTATTTTTTTTACTGGCAAGTCTATTCGCTCCTTAGGCTTTCTCAACTTATTAATCTTGCTCCAAAAGTTTTTCTTATTTACAGCAAAATTTGTTGATAGTACCTGGCCCCACTATCATTTGCTATCCTTTTACATTCCTTCACCACTCTTGTAACCTCTCTTTTTCTCTCTCCGTATACCCCTCCCTCCTTATATCACTTCTGCTTTATAAAAACCTCTAATATGCTAACATTTTCTCTCTTACTACTCTCTTTATTTCATTCCATCAATCATTCCTCTTCTCTCCCGCACCCGCCCTATTATAATATCCACAAATTTCTGCTTAACGCTCTAACACAGCATTTCTAAATGTACCCCAATTTTAAATTAAGAACATTATTATTATTATAATCAAAGAAGCGCTAAACCGACAAGGGTCATACAGCGCTGCGGGGCAGAAAAGAGTACTGAGGCTATAAACAGCTAGGTGGAGAGGGGATCAGTGGTGAGGGAAGAAAAGGGTTGGAAGGGACGCTAAGGAATATGTGTCAAAGTTCGTACAGTAAAGTAGTTGCTGACAAAAAGTCAAAAAGTGATTGTAAGTCGTAGGCAGGGCCGTCTGCAAGAAGGGAAGATAAGGTAAGAGTGTTAGGGCTGTGGCATCATTGGAGGTAAATCCTGCGAGCTCACTGGCAAACCAGGCAATCCACAAGAATGTGAAGAACCGAAATAGGGACCCGACAAACCTCACAGAGGGGAATAGGGCATCGTTCCATGAGATACCCATGGATAAGGCGCGTATGGCCAATGCAGAGCCGGGATAGAGCAGTCTCCCGAAAACGGCAACGGTGACAAACCTAAAAGCGGTTATGGTGCATGCTCGACCACCGTTATTGCCAACGGCTGCGAAGACGGCCGAGATGACCGGAAAATAATCTCTGAACGGAATACTTCTATTGGAAACTGGAAGATCATGCACCGCTGACTGCAAAGCAGCATCCGCTAGTTCATTGCCCTGCACATCAACGTGTCCAGGCACCCAACAGAAAACGACGTCTTTGTTTTTGTTAGCCATACGGCGCAACCATAGTTGGATACGAAGGACTAATGGATGAGGGGAATCAAATTGTTTAATGGCTTGTAAAGCACTGAGGGAATCTGAAATTATCACAAGAGTCAAAGGGGACATATATGTAATACGAAGAAGCGCTATGAGAATGGCATACAGCTCGGCAGTAAAAATACTAGCTGAGTCTAACAAATGACCTTGGACAACATCGTCAGGGAATACCGCTATGAACCCAACACCGTCAAAAGATTTAGAACCATCTGTATAAACAGCGAAGGCATGAGCATATGACCGGAAGTGATCGAGAAAAAGAGAGCGAGAAGCAGTCAATGGCAGGAAAGCTTTGGCGCACGGTAGTGGGGGAGAACAGACATGAACCGTCCGAACTTCCCAAGTGGGAAGGGTAAAGGCAGACGCTAAATGAACGTACAAGGAAGGCAACTGAAGAGAAGACCGGAGTGAGTGAAGACGAAGAGAAAACAGTTGGAGTAGGCAGGGGCGCCGAATAAACAATGGGCTTCTACTAATGTCTGAGACCAACCAATGTATAGAAGAAACACGAAGATCATGAGCTCGGACAAAGTAACGAAGACAATGAACATCACGACGATCAGCTAAGGAAGAAACATTCGTCTCTGCATAGAGGCGAATGTTCAACAGGGGATGAACGAAGGGCACCAAAGCATAAACGTAAACCTTGATGGTAAAGGGGATCTAACTTAGAAAGAGTTGAAGGAGAAGCCGCAGGACAGACTTGCTCGCCATATTCCAGCTTGGACAAGACTTGATGAATGATGCGCGAGAATTTTAAGAAGATTCAGCCAACCATGGCAAGTTGCCTTAAAAGAAGAAATATTAGGTTTCCATGTCAACCGGCGATCAAAGAGAAGGCCAAGAAACTTGACCGTATCACATTCTGGGATACATGAGCCGTGTAAATACAATGAAATATCTGGGATAAGAGGACGTGTAGTTAAGGTAATGAAACGGGTTTTCGTACTAGAACATTTAACTCGGTCAATCACATCCTGAAGGAAGGTTGCTATCAGGCGACAGTCAGCGCCTGAGTAAGCTATAGTGAAGTCATCCATATAAAGTGATGACCAAATATGCGATGGAAGAACGGAAGGTAGGTAATTTATAGCTAAGAGAAAAATGGTAGTGCTAAGGACACAACCTTGTGGGACTCCTCGGCTTATACAAAGTCTGGGGAAAGCGAGGCGCCAACACGGACCCGAAAATGTCTGTCAGATAAATAAGCAGCAAGAAAGGTTGGTAGGTTACCGGTAGAGGCCTAAGGAGTGGGCTTGGGCTAATATGTTATACCTCAAAGTGGAGTCATATGCCGTACCACTGCAAGAATTGAGAGTAGCGTGCTTATGAACTGTGACTAGAATGTTATCTATGAAAGTTATATGGGAAACTTCATAAGCTTGTTCTGAATTCTGATCTGTAATGACACACATGCTGTTCCGATGAGCATGAAAGAGTTGTTGGAGTTGTTGGTTGTAGGGAAAAATTTTTAATCCACTGCATACATGTAAACATTATGTGCAAAGGGAGTGGGTGTTGCGTAGGTCGTTTATAGGTAGACATCGAAGAACTGTCGTCAGTAGGTTGTCTGGAATGTTTAGGAGTAGTACCGTGGGCGGTCCGACCTGAGGGAGGTGAGCGATCCAAAAAACGTCGCACCGTATTCGGGGAAGAGGCAGAGGCATTAACAGAAAAGGGTGGTGCCTCAGCACCTGGAGCAGGTGACGAAGCGTCACCAGCAGAAGGTACAGGGGTATGAGAAGAATCTGGAGAATGGTCCAATAACGAAGGCAGGTCAGAACAGAAAGGAGCCTCGGAGGGGAGGGTTATCACAGAAAGAAGACTCCATGATAGTGGTGCTTCTTTCTTCATATTTTAAAGAAAACAAGAAAGAAAGAATGAAAAGAAAAGAGGGACAACGATGGAACAATCACTAGAAGGCATGGAAGGGCCGAAAGTTCGTCCCCTCATCCAAGAGTGCCTCGAGCCCACGTGCAGTGCACATGCAGCGTGGAACCTGTGCCATACTCTACAGTTCACGCCAGTAAACCAGCGCTCCGGGATAGCAACCTCACATCTACCGAGCCACCTTGGCAGGCAAAAGAAAGGGAGGTCGGAAGCCCACCACAAAGCATACCTCCTTTGGCTGTCACCTCCCAGAAACGACAGGCAGCCTCTGGAGATAAACCCATCATCTGCAGGACACCCCGCCCACTTCTCGGAAATCCGGAAAGGGAGCAGGGTACTTCCTAACACTTAAGATTCCATGGCAAACTACACCACCCCTGAGGGACTCCGTGGAATGGGTTGAACCTCGGCACACTTCCCCCTACCTAGAAACAATAATGCCAGAGGGGATGACCCCAAAGACTACAAACGGGACGGGGAGAGGGGAGGGGTTGGGACTAAGAGGGGAAAAAGGGGGACGGGGAGGATGGGATAGGGAATGGAAGATTGAGGGTAATTAGGTTCGGTCGGAGGAAGAAGACCAAAAGATTCAGTTCCTCAGACCGATAGCATCTTTACCATGACAAGAAGCCGTCCTTAAAGAGAAAATTAAAAGGAAAGTTTACAAAATAACTTAAAATAAAGGAAAGAGTATCAGTGCACCGCAGCACTGCAACACCAACATGGAAACAAAATACTCGGTACAGTAATTAGGTTATAAATTATTAAAACACTGTTTAAAAATATTCAAATAACAACACTTCTTAATATAAGAATGGAGAAAGAATTCAGTTACCGATACAGTCTATTGACATTCATTTTCATCCAGGCTAAAAGATATTTTATATATTCGCGAAAACAGTAAGACTGGAAATACTGCAACAGTCAAGTACAACTCTCGATAAAGAAGGAATATAATATTGTCGAAGAGTATTGCCCCTTAAAACATGATTAATTTATTACTTATAATTCTAGCTCAATGAATCTGTTTATACATCTTGATAATCATTTGAAAGGTTTGCATACTTCATGCAAATTAATTTATGAAACAAAAATAATTATTAAATAAAAAAAAATCGCTAGTGTTCTATTTCGTGCGCTATGTGACAGCACAATATGTCACATGTATCAGCAAAATATATAATAATTAACGTAAAAATGGTCATAATTCTTATATGCAACCGTTGGACAAATGAATAATTTCACCAAATATTTTAAAGATTACTTCAAAATTTTCAATTAAAAAAGTCATGAAAACTATAAAAAATAGTGATAATTTTAGCTATTGTATCTACGCAAGATACGCAATATATCGCACGATACGCAATATATCGCACGATACGCAATATATCACACGATACGCAATATATCGCACGATACGCAATATATCGCACGATACGCAATATATCGCACGATACGCAATATATCGCACGATACGCAATATATCGCACGATACGCAATATATCGCACGATACGCAATATATCGCACGATACGCAATATATCGCACGATACGCAATATATCGCACGATACGCAATATATCGCACGATACGCAATATATCGCACGATACGCAATATATCGCACGATACGCAATATATCGCTTTCCAATAAATTGTGTGGCAAGAAGAGCCTGTGACTTAGCCTACTCTGGACACACACTATGTAAGCTGTGGACACACACTATGTAAGCTCTGGACACACACTATGTAAGCTCTGGACACACACTATGTAAGCTCTGGACACACACTATGTAAGCTCTGGACACACACTATGTAAGCTCTGGACACACACTATGTAAGCTGTGGACACACACTATGTAAGCTCTGGACACACACTATGTAAGCTGTGGACACACACTATGTAAGCTCTGGACACACACTATGTAAGCTGTGGACACACACTATGTAAGCTCTGGACACACACACTATGTAAGCTCTGGACACACACTATGTAAGCTCTGGACACACACTATGTAAGCTCTGGACACACACTATGTAAGCTCTGGACACACACTATGTAAGCTGTGGACACACACTATGTAACACACACTATGTAAGCTCTGGACACACACTATGTAATGTGGACACACACTATGTAAGCTCTGGACACACACTATGTAAGCTCTGGACACACACTATGTAATCTCTGGACACACACTATGTAAGCTCTGGACACACACTATGTAAGCTGTGGACACACACTATGTAAGCTCTGGACACACACTATGTAAGCTGTGGACACACTCTGGACACACACTATGTAAGCTGTGGACACACACTATGTAAGCTGTGGACACACACTATGTAAGCTCTGGACACACACTATGTAAGCTCTGGACACACACTATGTAAGCTGTGGACACACACTATGTAAGCTGTGGACACACACTATGTAAGCTCTGGACACACACACTATGTAAGCTGTGGACACACACTATGTAAGCTCTGGACACACACTATGTAAGCTCTGGACACACACTATGTAAGCTCTGGACACACACTATGTAAGCTCTGGACACACACTATGTAAGCTCTGGACACACACTATGTAAGCTCTGGACACACACTATGTAAGCTCTGGACACACACTATGTAAGCTCTGGACACACACTATGTAAGCTCTGGACACACACTATGTAAGCTCTGGACACACACTATGTAAGCTCTGGACACACACTATGTAAGCTCTGGACACACACTATGTAAGCTCTGGACACACACTATATAAGCTCTGGACACACACTATGTAAGCTGTGGACACTCACTATGTAAGCTCTGGACACACACTATGTAAGCTGTGGACACACACTATGTAAGCTCTGGACACACACTATGTAAGCTGTGGACACACACTATGTAAGCTCTGGACACACACTATGTAAGCTCTGGACACACACTATGTAAGCTCTGGACACACACTATGTAAGCTCTGGACACACACTATGTAAGCTCTGGACACACACTATGTAAGCTCTGGACACACACTATATAAGCTCTGGACACACACTATGTAAGCTGTGGACACTCACTGTGCAAGCTCTGGACACACACTATGTAAGCTGTGGACACACACTATGTAAGCTGTGGACACACACTATGTAAGCTCTGGACACACACTATGTATAAGCTCTGGACACACACTATGTAAGCTCTGGACACACACTATGTAAGCTGTGGACACACACTATATAAGCTCTGGACACACACTATGTAAGCTGTGGACACTCACTGTGCAAGCTCTGGACACACACTATGTAAGCTGTGGACACACTATGTAAGCTGTGGACACACACTATGTAAGCTCTGGACACACACTATGTAAGTTGTGGACACACACTATGTAAGCTCTGGACACACACTATGTAAGCTCTGGACACACACTATGTAAGCTCTGGACACTCACTATATAAGATTAGTACAGCATACGAGTGAGGAATATAAGCCGCTTCTCCTCCCAAATGCAGCAGTTTTCTCAAGATAGAGTGAACACATCGGCTCGAGGCTAAGGGACTGACTACCTCAAACTCCTCCTTACCTTCCACTGGCTGTATTGTACTAAAGGAGTAACTGGTTAGCGAAAAGTTTCTACAATAAAGAGTCTTAAATGTTGCAAAAGTATCTCAGTCTTCAACTTCCCGGTTTTCTAGACAGTTTTCATGTAATCAGTCTTGTTGTGCCTCAACTTCTTAACAAAAGGTAAAACGTACGAAACCATTAATATGTATAAATTTATTTCCTACATTCTTTTGTTGCTATGACAAAAGTGACTACGTCATAATGAAAATTTGCAACTCGCTAAAAGCATATTTTGACGTGAAATAACTGAAAGACGGGAATACTGTTTACACACAGAAGAAATTTACATAATTATTTCACAGATTTTATATTCTTGAGAATTTTTTATTATATGTTTTCAGTCGCAGGTTCTGGCACCTGACGACAGTCCGATCCTTACAAGTTGAGGAAGTAGCACTGTTGTCTATGTCTCTGAGTTCTCTCCACATTGTACTTATATTCTCTCTATCTCTCTCTCACTCGCTTTTACTCCTTAACTCTACTTTTTACATAATGGTGTTACAAAGGTAAGCTTAGATATGCTACTTAATTTTACAATCAATGAACTATTACACATTTCAGCTCTTTAAAAAACCTTTCCTAACACTATATATCAAGTGGCTTTTTGTATGCATGGTCTTAAAGCAGTGTTCATATTTCCTACCAGAAAAAAATAGATTTTCTTCCAGTAATTAGTGTATAACTTCTAATTTTGAAATTTCACTAGTCCACAAAACTAATAAGCAGATTTAAATACAAATATGTTGTCATTAGAAAATATAAGCAATCAAAGAGGCAATCCCAATCTTCCTCACTACCAGAAGTAATTTATTAACACAGTTGCATGCAGCAGATAAATTAGAAAATCTTGAATTTTATGAAACGTGCAAATAGCAAGCAGAATAATTTAGATTTGGATAACTGACTTCATTAATGCTTGAAGGCTGTGTGAATGTGTTGCAGACTTGAGTCATTCTAGGTAAAAATGAACGCATGTGAAGTTTTGTTCTTGAGAACGATACAGCTAGAAACTGAGTATTGTTTTCAGCCTGTCTTATGAAATTAAAGCTGTATTCCTGTTGGCCGCAAAGTGGAAACAGGTGGTGTTTTCATAACACTGCGTTTATTTTTCTAAAAGAAAAGACACTCTCATCTCTCAGATGTTGAAGGCTCTTGTGAGATAACATATCTGTAGAAATTTATTGAGACCAAAATTCCACCGTCGGGATTCGTATGTAAATAATTTGATGCAGAGTCGCAGGAACCCTTAACATAACCTTACACCAAAGCAACTTGCTATAATGTACGAATCGTAAGATTATACCAGTTGAGAGGTGTAGACATTGAGGACGATTTAGGTAGGCTTAAGTTGTTAGTAAACAATAATGTAGCCTTAAACAATAATATAAGACTATATTTCCTAGTGCTCTTACTCAGAGCACTAGGAAACTAAAAGACCCTAGCTCGTTCTTCTGGAAAAGGACAGCGTGGAGTCAATATCTCTAGTGAATTTCCAACTGAGGGACTGCGCTGTTTTCAAAATACATGCCTGAAGACCAAGGATCGCAGAGGCTTCCCAACATACTGTGGATACTTTTCTCTCGCCAGGCCCAGTAGTAAGACAATCTGTTGCATTTCTCTTGATATCTGTTGACCAACGATATTTTAGGGAAGGTAAAGATTGAGCTGCGGTTAAGTGCAGGAACGCCCAACACTTCGGTGAGTTAGATTGTTTAAGTGTCCCTTGAATACAGGCCAGAGGCTATTAGTTTCTCACAAATCAATGAGAGTTAGGGAAACCTCCAAAGATTTCAGGCCCCCCCCCTAAAGTGTCGATTGAATTGCTAATAAGATTCAAATATTTGCAGGAATCAGTCCTGTGTACATGACGTTTTGAAGTGAGAGAGAGAGAGAGGTCATAGAAGTCTAGATTGCTTGGGTAGAATCAGGGGATTTCTAGTTAGTATAGGCTCCACAACTAAGTAAGTCATTTCTAGTTTGTGCATGCAGATAGGAATTTCCAGCAGTTTTAAGTATTCTAAAAAGAAATATACCTTAAGGGTCATTTATGAGAATGTGATTCTAGCTAGGAGATTTGTCTGTATCAGCAGTGATTGCCAGTGTAGTGTATCTCAAAAGCCCAAAAACAGTAGAGCATACCCATGGTGAGAGCTCACCTCTTCTGTCAAGCAGGTACGAGATACGCCTTAGTGCTGTTAGCTTCTTTGTTGTCTTTCTTCCAAGATGTAATTCTTCATAGACATTTTTGAGTCAAATTTCCAACACTCTTCATTTCAATACTACTACAGTTCCATTGTTAACGTCAAGCTGTCTAGAGACCATCATTTGTGTTTTCTCAGAAAACCGAAAGTAACCCATATTCATTTTCACCAGGTTAAAATAGCAATAAACAGGTGATTAATATGCCAAAGAGCAGCAAGCATCACCTCTTTTGAATCATTAATTGTTAGAATACAATCTTCTGCATAAACATAGAATTCTGCGACGAGATGAAATTGGTCACAGAAGTAGACCTTCCATAACATTGCTTTCTGTGGATGTGGAACAATGAAGACTGTATGAGATCAACCACTAGAGAAGTGTAGAGCTGAGCCAGAGACCCCACTTACTTAGAGTTTTACTAAGTCATGATGCCATGCTTGGTAGAAGGCTCCAGCTACCCTATCCGTCTGTTTTACTGATTTCTGCTAGGTCTACAAAAAATTCTGAGATAACCTAAAGCATAGTCATTCTTGGTTATTTATTATTTGCCGAGAATTAGGGGAAAACGTCGATTTATTGTGTGTAACGGTGGATTCAAAATTAAGGGCAAGTATTATATCGAAGAGGAGTAATGTAGGTCTTTTTCGGTTTTAAACCGACCAATTTCTTCCCCTTTTCTCAGCATATCTTCCAGTCTATCTATTTGATCTAAGAAATACCCAATGAAAGCACAAAGACGTTCCAAAGTTGTTATTTTACCTCAAATGAAAAGTCAGAGGACAACTGTTCTCATCAAGCACTGAGTGGAACGGTATTTTTTTTATGCTGCGAGCACCCACCACTCAGACCCATTCTCTCATGTCCAGGACAGAATTTGCCACTCACAGCAAAACTGAGGGCGCTCTTAAGTATGCATACTAGTACAATATAGTCGCTAAATGCTTATACATACTAGTTTGTGACTGATTGCTTAAGGGTTAAGCTGATTGTGGATAGTATGCAGGATTTGTGGTTATGTTGATACATGTTGAATGTAATGATGTACTCGGTACCCAGAGAGCTGTTATAGCTAGGGTCCATCAGCATCCATCTGATATGTAGAATGCCACCATGGCACAAATAAAAAAAAAATAGCTAATGGGACCACCTATCATCTCATCCACCCTTCCTGTTTGAAACTGCATAACAAAATCGTTCAACATAATGATAAATTACATTTAAAAGTACTTTACATATATGGTCAAGTCACTGATAACGGAAATGACTAGTCATTTAATCTGGCATAGGTTCAGTACACTTGTGGATGGAAGCACTGTGTCTCCCAACTAAAAACCTCACTTGGTTGTTTTACTGGGGGAGGGGTTATGAGCTCAGGACTAGTTATCACTCTGATGCTGATGAATTATTGTCCTCTTCGCTTTCGGGCCGAGTGGACCTACTGCGCAGACGCTCCTCAGTTGCCTGGCTGCAGTGGTGTGAGGTGCTGCTGTCACGCCTCTGCTGACAATATAGGTGAACTGCTGTTGTCAAAATGGCAGTTAGTCTCAGAAGCCGGATTAATACTGTTGGCATAGAGCTTCTTCGAGGAACAATTACGCCTAGTTCTATGCAAGTCTTATTACCCAAGATCATCAGGGAGATGTACGGCATACAAGATGGAGAATTATATGGCGTTGCATTAAATAGAGCCCATAGAATTTTCGTAAAACTGCTTACGGCAACGGTCTATGAATCGTTGGTCAGCCGGTTTCAGGACGTGAGTCTTACCGTCACACCAGCTATCCTTGTGAGAATGATTGATGTTTCACGGCATTATATGTGGATCAAGTTACACAACGTTCCCTTTGAGGTGGAAGAGGCGGATATCAGGAAAATTTTCGAGAAGTATGGAACAGTTCATTTTGCCCAGCATGGTATGTGGGTGGCAGACGCCTATGCTGGTCTGCCAGAGGGTACTTTCAACCTCAAAATGACTTTGAGACACCCAATACTGTCCTATGTTTATCTACACGGATTCAGGACGCAGGTCATGGTTATGTATCCAGGGCAACGACGTACGTGCCGCCTATGTGGTGAGTATGATCACATAGCAGCAAATTGTGACAAGCGGAGACGTGTGCCTGGACCTGTGGTGGACGTCGCAGCCCCTGCTTCAAAGGTGGCGGGTGTGGAACAACCATTGGATGGAGGGCGTGGTGTTTTGTGGAGTGAGATAGTGGATCAGGCACACAGAACTGGAGCTGGGTTGGAGTCCCTCCCCCAGTTGCCTGACCCGGTGTCTCCTCCTGTGGATAAGGAGGAGCAGCAACTGCAGAAGGAGGTTATTGCAATTAAGGAGGAATTGGTGGAGGTTTTGAAGACTTTGTCACCACCTGAGGGGGACATTACATCTGAGTGAGGTGTCGTTGGAGAGTCGTCACTTCCAGTATGTCGGGGACGTGATATTTTGGGTAGTGATGGTGTGTTGGAGTCGTCCCTAGAATCAATAAACCATTGTCAGGAGGAGGTTGAGGTTCATCGTGAGGCAGCACCGGATCATGATATGTGTAACGTGACTGTCACAAGAAAGAGGGCGGCTACGTCAGATTCTGATGACGTCCTGATGCCAGCGGAAAGGCCTGGGAAACAGACTGAGGTGGAGGGTGAAGGTAGTTGTGTAGGTGGTGGTAGCCATGACAGGAGGCACCGGAAGAAGGGGGAAGAAGAGGGTACTCTGAAGGTGCCAAACATGAATTCAAGCTCTGGAGTTGTAAAGAGTGAGGGGAGGAGGCAGGGGTGGAAAATTTAAAAGGCCTTAGGTGTATGACTGTAAACGTTAATGGTTTATGTAGCAGTATGAAGAGAGAATGGCTTCATACTTTCCTGAATAAATCTAGGGTGGATGTTGTGTTCCTTCAGAAGCATAATTTTAAAGAGGGTAGGGTGTTGGAGTTGGCAGGTTTTCGAGTAGTTACCCTGCCATCTCCCCGTTTAAAAGCTGGAGTGGGTATTTTAATAGGGGAGATGAGCCCGTTTGTTTTGCATAGAAGTGAGGGGGGCAGGGAGGGTGTTGCGTGTGGATGGGTAGCGGATGGGTAAGCGTGTGTCTTTTGTGAGTGTGTATGCGCCGGCAGACAATAACATACAGGTAAAGAATGAATTTGTGCGTGAGGATCTTGTGTTTTTCTTATGTCCACTGCCTGAGGTGGTAATAGTTGGTGGGGACTGGAATTGTGTAATCAGGGTGGCTGACATGGACCCAAAAGGGGCTGGATATATGTCTCTGGCTCTTAGGGAATTGTTAAGGGATGCTAGGTTATGTGATGCGTTTGGGGGGGGGGAGACGGAACATAAGTTTGTTAGGAGTGGATATGCTGCGAGGCTAGATAGAGTGTACCTTTCTGAGAGAGTGGATGTGAAATCTTTCAGTACTGTTGAGGCTACGATGTCAGATCATAGGGCAGTGGTGGTGGAGGTAGGGTGGGGGCGCTCGCGGAAATATACAGGAGTTATTGGAAACTAAATATAAGTGTGTTAGGTGAAGAGGAGGGGTTGGAGGGGTTTTCAGTCCTACCTGGAGTTTACCTGGAGAGAGTTCCGGGGGTCAACGCCCCCGCGGCCCGGTCTGTGACCAGGCCTCCTGGTGGATCAGAGCCTGATCAACCAGGCTGTTGCTGCTGGCTGCACGCAAACCAACGTACGAGCCACAGCCCGGCTGGTCAGGAACCGACTTTAGGTGCTTGTCTAGTGCCAGCTTGAAGACTGCCAGGGGTCTGTTGGTAATCCCCCTTATGTATGCTGGGAGGCAGTTGAACAGTCTCGGGCCCCTGACACTTATTGTATGGTCTCTTGACGTGCTAGTGACACCCCTGCTTTTCATTGGGGGGATGTTGCATCGTCTGCCAAGTCTTTTGCTTTCGTAGTGAGTGATTTTCGTGTGCAAGTTCGGTACTAGTCCCTCTAGGATTTTCCAGGTGTATATAATCATGTATCTCTCCTGCCTGCGTTCCAGGGAATACAGGTTTAGGAACCTCAAGCGCTCCCAGTAATTGAGGTGTTTTATCTCCGTTATGCGCGCCGTGAAGGTTCTCTGTACATTTTCTAGGTCAGCAATTTCACCTGCCTTGAAAGGTGCTGTTAGTGTGCAGCAATATTCCAGCCTAGATAGAACAAGTGACCTGAAGAGTGTCATCATGGGCTTGGCCTCCCTAGTTTTGAAGGTTCTCATTATCCATCCTGTCATTTTTCTAGCAGATGCGATTGATACAATGTTATGGTCCTTGAAGGTGAGATCCTCCGACATGATCACCCCCAGGTCTTTGACGTTGGTGTTTCGCTCTATTTTGTGGCCAGAATTTGTTTTGTACTCTGATGAAGATTTAATTTCCTCATGTTTACCATATCTGAGTAATTGAAATTTCTCATCGTTGAACTTCATATTGTTTTCTGCAGCCCACTGAAAGATTTGGTAGATGTCCGCCTGGAGCCTTGCAGTGTCTGCAATGGAAGACACTGTCATGCAGATTCGGGTATCATCTGCAAAGGAAGACACGGTGCTGTGGCTGACATCCTTGTCTATGTCGGATATGAGGATGAGGAACAAGATGGGAGCGAGTACTGTGCCTTGTGGAACAGAGCTTTTCACCGTAGCTGCCTCGGACTTTACTCTGTTGACGACTACTCTCTGTGTTCTGTTAGTGAGTCTCCACAGACTCATAACCTTACTCTTTCCTGTATTCACTTTTAATTTTCTTCTTTTGCATACCCTACCAAATTCATTCACCAATCTCTGCAACTTCTCTTCAGAATCTCCCAAGAGCACAGTGTCATCAGCAAAGAGCAACTGTGACAACTCCCACTATGTGTGTGATTCTTTATCTTTTAACTCCACACCTCTTGCCAAGACCCTCGCATTTACTTCTCTTACAGCCCCAAGGAGTACATAGAGGCTGAAGGATTGAAACCTGAACAGGTGTTTAATTGTGACGAAACAGGCCTGTTTTGGAAGAAATTGCCAAGCAGGACCTACATTACTCAGGAGGAAAAGGCACTCCCAGGACATAAGCCTATGAAAGACAGGCTTACTCTTCTCATGTGTGCCAATGCTAGTGGTGATTGCAAAGTGAAGCCTTTATTGGTGTATCACTCAGAAACTCCCAGAGCGTTCAGGCAAAAGAATATCCTCAAGGCTAATTTGTGTGTGCTGTGGAGGGCAAACAGTAAGGCATGGGTCGCTAGGGACTTTTTCTATGACTGGTTACACCATGCATTTGCCTCCAATGTGCAAAATTACCTAATTCAAAAGAAATTAGACCTTAAGTGCCTCCTGGTATTAGACAATGCCCCTGGTCATCCTACAGACTTGGCAGAGCGACTTTCTGGGGACATGAGATTCATTAAGGTCAAGTTTTTGCCTCCTAATACCACTCCTCTTCTGCAGCCCATGGACCAGCAGGTCATTTCCAACTTCAAGAAACTGTACACAAAAGCTATGTTTGAAAGTTGCTTTGAAGTGACCACAGAAACTCTATTGACTCTAAAGGAGTTTTGGAAGGATCACTTTAATATCCTCAATTGTGTAAACCTTATAGGTAAGGCTTGGGAGGGAGTGACTAAGAGGACCTGGAAAAAACTGTGGCCAGAATGTGTAGACAAAAGGGATTTCGAAGGGTTTGAGGCTAACCCTGAGAAGCCTATGCCAGTTGAGGAATCCATTGTGGCATTGGGGAAGTCCTTGGGGTAGGAGGTTAGTGGGGAGGATGTGGAAGAGTTGGTGGAGGAGGACAATGAAGAACTAACCACTGATGAGCTGCTAGATCATCTTCAACAGCTTCGGAGGAGGGGAGAGAGAAATTGAAGAAGTTGCCTACTTCAAAGATTAAGGAAATATGTGCAAAGTGGCTTGAAGTGCAAACCTTTATGGATGAAAATCACCCTCACACAGCTATTGCAAGCCGTGCTGGTGACTATTACACTGACAATGTTGTGAAACACTTTAGGAAAGTCATAAAGGAACGAGAGGTACAGGACTCTATGGACAGATATGTTGTGTGACAGAAGTCCAGCGACTCTCAAGCTGGTCCCAGTGGCATTAAAAGAAGAAGAGAAGCAATCCCAGAAAAGGACTTGCCACCTCGAGTCCTAATGGAAGGGGATTCCCCTTCCAAACACCAAGACCATCCACACTCTCCCCTCCTCCCATCCCATCAATCATCACCAGATCTTCAATAAAGGTAAGTGTCATGTAACTGTGCATGTCTTCTTCAGTTTGTGTGTATTAAAATTAATATTTCATGTGGTAAAATTTTTTTTTTCATACTTTTGGGTGTCTTGCACGGATTAATTTGATTTCCATTATTTCTTATGGAAATTATTTCTTATAGGTAGTAGGTTGGTAGACAGCAACCACCCAGGGAAGTACTACCGTCCTGCCAGATGACTGTGAAACAGAAACCTGTAACTGTTTTGCATGATGGTAGGATTGCTGGTTTCTTTTTCTGTCTCATAAACACGCTAGATAACAGGGATATCTTGCTACTCCTACTTACACTTTGGTCACACTTCACAGACACGCACATGCATATATATATATACATACATCTAGGTTTTTCTCCTTTTTCTACATAGCTCTTGTTCTTCTTTATTTCTTATATTGTCCATGGGGAAGTGGAAAAGAATCTTTCCTCCGTAAGCCATGCGTGTCGTATGAGGCGACTAAAATGCCGGGAGCAATGGGCTAGTAACCCCTTCTCCTGTAGGGAGCTTAGTGTGGAAGAACAGGGGGTGGACGACATTGTGACATGGTGGGATTGTGTTGAGAAGGAAAGGATTAGAAAGTTTTATGTGAGGGAGGGAAAACGTATCAATACTTTAAAATATGGGCTGCCTAACTATTTAGAGGATAGGTTAAGAGGTTGCTATGGGCAGGGGGTGGTTGGGAATAATTTTCCTATGGATGAAATAGTTGAAATAAAAGGGAGATTGGGGGTGTTACAAAATGAAAGGTTTCAAGCGGTAAGGGTGTAGGCAGGGGTGGAAGAAGTGCTTTGTGGCGACAAACCGTCTGCCTGTGTTTTGCGGCATCGAAAGCAAATGCAGGCGGTGACAGCTATCCCAAGTTTAGAGGTAACAGAGATGGTAGGGACTTATAGAGCAGGGCAGGAGATAAGAACCACGAAAAGGATGTGTGCATATGCAGAGGCATGGTATGAGAAGTACTGGACAAGTCGGGGGGTGGGTGACGTAGCTTTAGACAAGGTGTGTACATATGTGATTTGTAATTTAGGAAATAGCGATAGACAGGCTTTAGGTGGGACTATTACGGCAGAGGAAATAGAGAATGCATTAAGGGGAATGAGGAAGGGGAAAGCTCTGGGTAGTGATGGTCTCCCGGTAGAATTTTATTTACAACATTGGGTGTTAATACGGGGATTTATAGTTAGGTTATTTAATCGTATGAAGGAGAAGAGTGAGTTGGGGGAGAAGCAGGCTACAGCAGTTGTAGTGTTGGTCCCGAAGGGCAAGGGGCAGCCCACCCTTCGGGAGTACTGACCCACATCGCTGATGTGTGCAGACTATAAGGTTTATGCGAAAATTTTAGGTAATAGGTTCAAATGTGTTGTGGGGAGGGTGGTGTCGAAATCTCAGTTTGGGTTGCCGGGAAGGTCAATGTTTGAAGGACATGGGATACTGCGAAGTTTTGTGGAAGCTAAAGGTGGGGAGGCGGCTTTGTTGGTTCTAGATTGGCAGGGAGCTTATGATAGAGTAGAAAGGAGAGCTTTGCAGGTTATACTTAGGAGACAGGGTTATGGGGAGGGAACAGTCGAGTGGGTAAATACGTTGTATAAGGGGGCGAAAATGAGGATACAGATTAATTGGTGTATGGGGAGGGAGATTGCAATGGGTAGAGGCCTTAGACAGGGATGCCCCATGTCCCAAATATTGTTTGCATGTTTTCAGGACCCCTTTTATAGAATGGTTGACCGTAGCTTATGTACTCAAGGTGAGGGAAGTGTGGGGGTGGGAGGGCCTGGCCAGGATTAATTGGATATGTAGACAACACAACTGTTCTCATTCGTGAAGGGATGTCAATGCGAGTTTTGGACGAGGTTGTGCAATTGTTTGGAAGTGCCACGGAAATGCAGGTAAATAGTGCGAAGTCAAGGTGCATGGGGTTGGGTACTTGGGTGGGGGTGTGGGGGGGAGATGTAATGTTGTTAAAGAATAGACAGTGTTTTTAAAGATTTGTGGTATTATTTATAAGGATGACATGGTTGCGGCGCGGGAGGAAAACTCGGATAGGTTATTGGATAGGATCGTGGGGCGTCTAGGTGTTCTGAGACCCCAGCACCTAACTCTTATACAGCAAGTGATAGTCGTAAACATTTTATTGTACAGTAAGATTTGGCATGTTGCAGCTGTGTTCCCAATTACAGGGACAGTGATTGCGGGGATCTTAAGATGGGTGTACAAATTTTTGGGGGGTTCATGTTGTGATTGGTTAAGGAGAGATGTTGTAATGTTACCTGTACGTCAGGGTGGGTTGGGGTTGATGGATTTGCGATGGAGGGCTAAATGTGTGTTTCTTATATGGGAAGTTTTGTGTGTGGATGTGAATGCGGGGCAGTTGGAAAGGATACATGATAGGCTGGGTATGTGGTATCGAGGAATGGAGTTGCGGGAATGCGAAACTGCTTTGAGGGCTGTGATGTTGGCTAAGAAACTGAAAAATGTTCGAATAAGGGTGTTGTGTAGGTTGCTTGTAGGTAGGCGCGTTGTCCCAGTTGAGGGATTGTTCCCCATGTATACGTGGAAGAGCATTTGGTATAGATTTAGTAAAATGAAGTTAAACCCTAGGGCGTGTGAGGTGATGTTTCGTTTTCTGCATGGTATCCTTCCGTCTAGAGCGATACTACGAAACAGAAAGGTTGTAGAGGGTGGGGGGTGTGGTATCTGTTGAGGGGAGGAGACTGCATTTCATGTAGTTTATTTTTGTGATGGGTTAGAGATGGTCAGAGATGTTTCGTTTTCTGCATGGTATAGAGCGTGTGTGAGGTGTGGGTTGGAGGGGGGGGCATTTCATGTAGTTTATTTTTGTGATGGGTTAGAGATGGTCAGATGCTGGTTGAGTAGGGTTATATCACGGTGGCCTTTTCACAAATAATATATATATCATTTATATAATATCAACCTCTTATATATATATATTTATATGATTTCCTTTCTATATATATATATATATATATATATATATATATATATATATATATATATATATATATATATATATATATATATATATCGTGTGTGAGGAGGGGGAGGGGGGACAGTGAGGTGTGCAGGCGGGTTCTTACATTAACGTTTTATCGAGCAATGTGTCGAAACAGGGAATTGGATGGAATGTTACAAAAAATGCAATTTCTAATAATAATAGAAATCTCCAGTGAATACTAGAAAAGACTGCCCTTCTAGCATCCAGCCTGTTACTGAGTTTTTGTAACAAGTAGTCAGTATCCTGGTCCAATTATCCACTAGAATTTAGTAAGATTCAGTAGTGCTTCAGGATTACAACTGGTAGGCTACTAACTGAAAAAATTAAAATTTAATAAATTTATTAATAATTAAGTTGTCTAGGCATATATTATCAAAGTAAATTATAGTAATCATTTGAATATAATATAGGATACAAGTTCCTACACTTCTCTCGTGTACAGTAGTATTGTGCTGAAGGTACATTTCACATCTTTATGGCTTTTAAGTACCGTCTGATACATTGTTAGCATTTAATAACATAGTATAAATATATACAAGTAAGTTTGTGTGTATGTGTGTAAGTGCTCTAAGTAGTTTGCTATGTCTCAATACCTGACTAGACTTAACCAGTGACTGACTAAAAGTCCTCACATAAACTAACTTATTGACCAACCTGGCAACCAGAACAGTATGCTTGAACAATAAAGCGACTGTTTAGCCGAACAGCAATATAACAAGCAACAGTGACACAGAATCAGGAACAAGGATATAATATAACGATACTAAGTAGGGACCATCTGCAGATCCTCCACAAAAGTCACAAAACCCCCATACTACTGAATCTAAGTTCAGCATTAGAAAATTCCCGACTGTGACAGTACACAAATACCAGTACAAATTAGGTCAGAAGCTACAGCTCAGAACCTGAGTTTCTCAGAGTGTCTATGCGACACACAACCTCAGTAAAACGTCGAAAATCACTAATTCAAGGCTATGTTCTGTGAACAGAGTTACACAGAAACAATAACAAGAAAGCGACAGAGGCGATCTTCCAACAAGGGCCCACAAGGTAGAGCTGGTGTGAGACCTCCTGTTAGAAGCAACGTCCAACTGACAATAGCAAGCGCAGGCCAGGCAGACTACTCCAAGCGAGGTGTGACCCCCCCCCCGTGATCACATGACTCTCCATGGACTGCTGCTGCCTAGCAACACAGAAGCCAGCAGCGTAACAAGCGGAGAGAAAACACAGTAGTTAGACCATGTTGTCAGCTACTTAACACTCGAACTATGACCACTGAATAATATATAAATGTTACATCCTACCTAATAATATAACTAAGTCAAATAATAATATAAAGCAATATATTTACGATTTAGCTATTGTAAAAATGTTGGAAGAATTACCGACAATATGTAAAGTAAAAGACACAAATGCAACTAATGTGACATTTTATTGTGGCAACGTTTCGCTCTCCAGGAGCTTTGTCAAGCCGATACAAGCAGTATATGGACACAGCGGGTAATATAAAGGCTCAGAGTTAGGTGCAATACTAGTGGTAGTAGTAGTAGTAGTAGTGACAAAAGTTGTAGTAGTAATACAATATGGTAGAGCAATTAATTCATACATGAGTAAAAGGATATAAAAGCTATTACTTGGGTAACATAAAAATAGGTTGGACAAATATAGACTGGATAGAGAAGGCCTGTTTCAGTGTTCACTCTCTGTAATGTGCTTTGTGTAGTATATCAGGAGAGACTATGTGATGGCAGGGTTTACTGTTTTCAGAAGGATTCTTGCTAAGACTTCAGAGATGGTGAAGCTGCCATTGTTTTGTTTAATTGTATTCGAAACAGTGATCAGTTCTGATTCGAGGCACGGGCGTCGCTGAATTTCACAACACCGAAATTCCACCAATCATCTCATGAAATTCAGGGACGCCCAATTAGTGATCAAAGAAACTAATTTCCGCAGACGCAAGTGCCTCGAATCAGCACTGATCGCTGTTTCGAATACAATTAAACAAACCAACGGCAGCTTCACCATCTCTGAGGTCTTAGGGTGTGTACATGTGCCGAATAAAGGTTACGTACTCTTTGCATGCCACAGTCAGTGAAGAAGAATTTCATGGTTTTGAGTAGTTAGTGACCGAATATAATGAACATAATACCGGCAATAGTGCAGAAAACCCATGCGACCCTCAACCTTCCACCTTTGGTGCTGGGCCGTCTTGTTCACGTTCAGTTGTAAACTCATATTTTCCCGTGTCCAGGACTCAGATGTGAGCAGTGCTGATGATAGTGATAGTGAATATGATATTCAAGCACTTGAAAATATTACCAGTAGCGAGAACGAAGTGTAATATTCCCCAGTGAAGCGTCAGCATATACGATGTTACCTGCGCTCTGGAAGTGTGCCATATGCTATTCCAAGGGAAAGGAGTACGTCTCGGAGTACATCACATGGCCGTACAACAGGAACAGATTGTGAAAATGAAGATGATATTGTTACAATTGAGAGGAATAATGTACATTCGTCATCAGATGGTGGTGGTGTCATGCTCCATGAGGCACCAGCAGCTGCCCATGCTGGTACCCACGCCGCTGAGTCAGCTCAGCTACGACAAACCCACCCTCACCCACCCACCCACCACACTAAGCTCCACAACAACAACCTCCACAACCACAACCACCTGTCAATATCCAGTACCCACCACCAGACCGCACCTGAGATTGGCAGGAAGCTGTCAATTTTGTTCCCAATCCCCATCACTTTGATGAAAGTCAAAGTGAAATACGGCCATCTTGTACACTTGGGAACAATGCCACCGAACTGGAATGTTTCGAGTTATTCTTTGACGAACCCCTGATGGAAATTATTGTCAGGGACAGCAACAAATACTCCGAGTACACTATAACAAACACAATACTTTTACCAAACTCACGTCTACACCAGTGGAAGGAGACAACTGTGGCTGAGATGTATCTTTTCTTTGCCACAATAATGCTTATGCCACATGTGTATCACTACCGTGTCAAATCATACTGGTTGACAGACCATCTGATTGCACCCCCCCTGTCATTCTAAATAAAAAAAAAATATTGCAACCCCATCTTTCAGTCATATAATACCAGTGAGTCTCCTTGTGGTTGAAATCACCCATAACTAGTTACTTTGCTGTCCACCACTGCTCTGTTCTCTTCATATTCTTCTCTTGGCCTCCTGCAGTTCAGTGATGGGCTGTACATCACTGCATTTACCACCTTTGGGATTCCAGACTGAATTGTTCTTACTCATTCCTTCCATTTCCTCAAATCCCAGTTTTTAATGAGTAGTGCAACTCCTCCCCTCCCCCCTGCTCCCTCTATCTTTCCTCAGGATTTGATATCCAGGTGGAAAGATTGCATTTATCCTCCCGGTGAGTTTTGTTTCTCTAAGTTCTATGATGACTGGGGATGCCTCCTTGATTCTTCCATGCCACTCCTCACATTTATCTGTTATTCCATCTGCGTTTGTATACCAAACCTTCTTTTCTAAAACTGTGGTCTGGGGGTTAAGCTGTGGCTGGGGATGCAGGAGACCTGTGATGACGGGGGTGGAAGCAGTGGGTAAGCCATATGGGTTTTGGGTTAGATTATTTGGTTGCATTGGTGTGTGTGTGGAACCAGCCTTCTTGCAAACCTTTGCACATTCTCTAATTTCATGACATGCTTGACCAGGTGTGGGTTCCAAACTGGCGCTGTGTACTCCATTATGAGTCTGACGTACACAGTGTATAGAGTCTTGAACGATTCCTTACTGAGGTATTGGAACACTATTCTCAGGTTTGCTAGGCGCCCATATGCCGCAGTAGTTATTTGGTTAATGTGGGCTTCCAGCCACGTGCTCGGTGTTATACTCATCCCCCAGATCTTTTCCCTTGAGCGAGGTTTGCAGTCTTTGGCCGCCTAGCCTATACTCTGTCTTCAGTTTTCTTTGCCATTCCCCGATTTTCTTGACTTTGCATTTGGCAGGGTTTAATTCAAGGAGCCAGTTGCTGGACCACGCACCCAGCCTGTCCAGGTCTCTTTGTAGACCTGACTGGTCTGAATCTAATTTAATTCTCCTCATTAACTTCACATCTGCAAATAAGGACACTTCTGAATCTATCCCTTCTGTCATGTCATTCACATATACCAAGAATAGCACTGGTCCTAGGACTGACCCCTGTGGGACTCATCACAGGCGCCCACTGTGATACCTCATCATGTACCATGACTTGCTGTTGCCTCCCTGTCAGGTATTCCCTGATGCATTACAGTACCCTTCCTGTTATACATGCCTGATCCTCTAGCTTCTGCACTAATCTCTCGTGAGGAACTGTGTCGAAGGGCTTCTTACAGTTCAAGAAAATGCAATCGACTCACCCCTCCCTCTCATGTTTTACTTCAGTTACCTTGTCATAAAACTCCGGTATGTATGTGACACAGGATTTACCTTCCATGAATCCGTGCTGGCTGTCGTTTATAACCTTGTTCCATTCCAGGTGCTCCACCACTCTCCTCCTGATAATCTTCTCTATGACTTTGCATACTATACACGTCAGTGACACTGGTCTATAGTTTAGTGCTTTGTTTCTGTCCCCTTTCTTCAAGATGGGGTGTGCATATGTCGTCTTCCATACATCAGGTAGTTGCACAGTTTCAAGGGATGTGTTGAAGATTGTGGTTAGTGGCATGCACGGTCTCTGCTTCCTCTCTAAGGACCCACAGATAAATGTTGTCTGGTCCCACTGCCTTTGAGGTATCAAGGTCACTTAGAAGCTTCTTCACCTCCTCTTCGGTTCTGTGTACTTCATGCAATACTTGCTGGTATATCTCTTGTTGGTGTACCCCTCTGTTTTGTCTTTCCAGTGTCCCTTCTGCCTCCACTGTAAATGCTTCCTGAAATCTCGTGTTGAGCTCCTCACATTTTCTTGGTCGTTTCTTGTGAGCTCCCCACCTTCTTTGTTCAACCTCATTACCTGGTCCTTGACTGTTGTCTTCCTTCTGATGTGGCTGTAGAACAGTTTCGGGCCAGACATGAATTTCGATGCTATACCATTTTCGTACTGCCGCTGGGCCCCTCTCCTTATCTGTACATACTCGTTTCTGGCTCTTAGACTAATCTCTTTATTTTCCTGGGTCCTTTGCCTTCTGTACTTTTTCCATTCTCTAGCATACTTCGTTTTTGCCTCCCTACACCTTCAGGTAAACCAAGGGCCAGGGCATATAGGGGGTTGCTGTGGGAGTGGGGTCTGTGGTGTGTGGGGTGGGGGCAGAGGGCCTGTGGGGGGTTGCAGTGGGGGGTTGGAGTGAGGGGGATGGGGCAGAGGGCCTATGTGGGATTCAGTGGGGGTGGGGATTGCAGTGAGGGGGGTGGAGGTATAGGGTATAGTGTGTGGGTTACTGTGGGGGTGGGGTGTGTGGTGAGGGGGATGGGGGCATAGGGTACAGTGTGCAGGCTACTGTGTGTTACTGTGGGGGTGGAGTTTGTGGTGAAGGAGATTGGAACAGAGGGTACAGTGTGTGGGTTTTGGATTAGGTTGTTTGATTGCATTGGAGTTGCCGTGGTTGGGTTCCTTCTGTGGGTGGTACTGAAGTAGGTTGTGTTTGTTGTTCTACCTGGGTCTGGTTTCTCCTGCTGCCCTCCTTCCTTGCCTCCCGTTCTGCCTTGCGACATTGCACCCTCATTTTCAGTATCATCCTTTCTGGTACTCCAGTTTGTCCCTTAGACATGCTTTCTCCTGCAGGATCTGTTTTCGAGCCGATTCTGCCTTGAAAATCACTTTGACTGGATACTTTTTTCCTCTCGCAAACCACCCAACTCTCCGAAAAATTTTCAGCTTAGTCGTGTCGTCCTCTCCTATAGCTTTCATGATGCTTTCAATCATTTTTCCTTTCCTCCTGTTTTCTTGCTTTGTAAGTTTCCACTTCTACTTCTTGAAGCCCATAGACAAAAAAATGCCCTCTCCCTTTCGTCCTCCCACTGTGCTTCCCTGAGCAACCTCTGAGATGAACTAGTTCCTGCCATTGATGCATCTGTTCCTGTCTCTTCCCTAACTGGTGTCCCTGTGCTTACCTGCTCCTGGACATGCATTTGTTTGATACAGCCTTTGTGTATAGCTTAGCTCCCTCATTGACTTTGCTCCCCTCTTGTGTTCCTGCTGTTCTCCCTGTCTTTTCCTGGGCCCCACTTGGGTCTGGTAGAGTTATCACATATGGTGTAGCCCCTTTGCACCCCGCAGTCCTTTCATCTGTGACTGATGTAGCAGTTCTTAATGTCGTGGCTGTACTGTCCTTTGGATCTTTAGGCTGTTTCAGACTTTTTAGTTCTTCTTCTAAGTCCTGTATCTTAGCTTCTGCTGCTATGACTTGTAATTCCCATTTCCTGCTCTCCTCAGCTATTTTCTCTTCCATTTTCTTGCCGAGCTCTTCCAGCCTCCTCCCCCACTCCTCCTCCCTTCTCGTGAGCTCTACGTCCTGATGTTTTTGCCATAACTGAGACGTGGTTTAATATGAAAAATAGGGACATGCCTGCTGAATGTCACATTCAGGGTTTTAAATTGTCCCAAGTAGACAGAAGCATTGGGAAGAGAGATGGGGTGGCACTCCATGTCCGTGATCGTTTAAATTGTTGCATAAAATTGGGTATAAAGTCTGGGCATGAAAAATTGATTTTAGGAGTGATATACATTCCCCCAAACTTGGATAGAGACCAAGGAAGACTACTGATGGAGGAAATTGTTAGGACCACAAGGCACGATAATGCTGTAATTCTAGGGGACTTTAGGCAGATTGATTGGAATTTTTTGACAGGGAATTTAAAATCTAACGACATTTTAGAAGTAGTTCAGGATTGTTTTTTGAAGCAGTTTGTGACAGAACCTACAAGGGGAAATAACCTGCATGACTTTGTTCTGTCAACCACAAATAAATTACCTCTAGCATTGAATGGAAGTATGATAGTAAGGATAACTCAGTAATGGTCCCAGATTTTTGCTCAGCAAATTAAAATGAGCTTACAGAACAACTATCATCTGTTGACTGGAGTAACGAAGAGAACTATCAATATGACAGTTTTCTAAAGAGGTGAGGATCTTCTTATGAATCAGTATATTGATATTAAGAGGGACGTTAAAAGGGGGATAAGAAAAGCTAACCGGGACTACGAAATTAAAGTTGCTAGGGATTCGAACACTAACCCAAAAAAGCTTTTTCCAGGTTTATAAGACAAAAGTTAGAGATAAGATAAATCTCCTTAAAAATAACTATGGGTTTCTTACTGACAAAGAGAATGAAATGTGAATATAACATAAGAATGGAGTAACAATACAGAAGGCCTACTGTGCTTGAGCAGCATACGTTGCAACATTGCAGAACCGTTTCTCCTTCGGGAGCCTGAGACGGGTTATCGCAAGATTAAGACCCGTGCCAGGATTCCAGTCTTGGTGAACGTTATACATTTTGTTAGTGTGACTTTGTAAATGGTCAAAGTCGGTCCTCTCTCCTCTGTGCGGCTTATTTGTGTATTCCCCTTATAAACTTCAATCAAGTCCTCCACCATTCTTCGTCTTACAAGAAAATATAATGATTTCAATTTTTCTTCGTATGGAAGACATCTTATGCTATGGATTAATGTTGTCATTCTTCTCTGAATATTTTCTAACAATTTAAATTCATTCGGTATTATGGAGATCAGAACTGAGCCGCATAATCTAAATAAGGCTTTACTAATAATGTGTGAAGCTGTGGTACAGCGTCTAGACTCCTGTTGTTTATACTTCTTGACATAAATTCCAATAATCTGTTTGCCTTATTACGTACACTTAGGCATTGTTGTCTTGGCTTCAGGTTCCTGCTAACCATAACTCCCAGTAAGCAATATTTTGTTTTTAAAAATATATCGTTAATAATCTTAAATCATTAGATTTTTTATTATACCCTTGAATATAGCGCAATGGTAAATGACACAGAAGACGTGTTACGTTCATGCCTAAATTATAAGACAGATTGTGAGCCTTGAACCTTCAATCCCTTGAGAGACGTAAAATGGGGGTGAGGATATCATTAAAGTTTATAATTGGAAGACAGATATAAACAAAGGCGATCTCAAAGAAGTACTGATGATATCAAAACAAGTAAGAACTAGAAATAACGGCTTTAAATTTTATAAGTTTAGATTTAGATAGCCGAAGGAGAGTACTTGTTTTTCAGAGTTGTCGATGAGTGGAACGATCTCCCAGTTACGGTCATAGAACTTAGATTCTTGGGAAGCTTTAAAAATAGCTGGGTTTTATTAGTACCTAAAGTTGGTTTAGAAAAAACACTCAAGCTAATGTTGTAAAAATTTTTTAGTTCCCAGTGTTACGTTCTACGGTGTCGGTGACGGAGATTAGCGAGGCTTACAGTCATCGTCGGCGTCTATGGTCTTATTCGGTGAGAATGAGTTGTGCCTCATCCCAGTTCATCAGATGCCCCGTGGAGTCTCTGTGGAGGACACAGGCGTAACTTAAATCGTCTCTGTTACAGGCACTTCGATGCTCGTTCAGGTGCACCACGAGATCTCTGTCTGTTTTGCCTACATATTTCTTGGGACAGAATCCACAGGGGATGGGGTAGAGGCCTGTTGTGGAAGTTTCTTCTGGTTTCTTTTAAGTGTGCATTCACTGTTGTGGACGTAAGTCTTCTCATTTTACTACTCTTCTTATGTTGAACCACAAATAAGTTACCTTGTGTTATGTATTTGCAAATTCAAATAGGATACAAATGTTCTTGTGATTAAATATACAGTAGACCGTCGATTAAGACGGTAGTTAGGTTCCTGAAAATGCAGTGTTAGACGAATCCTTGTTAAATGAACTGAAGAACTTAAGGGAAAATTTGAGTTACGTTATTAAGGCCCCTTAAAATCCAAACAACAAAAACAAAAACAAAAACAAAAAAACAAAAACAAAAAAAACAAAACAAAAACAAAAAAAATAATTCAGTTGTTGTTTATTATTGTTACAGTTGTGTTTTTTCTGTTGCTTAAGGTTAAAAATGTAACAGAACTAATATCTTTTACCTTAAATTGTGGTTGCTGGTGGTTGTGGATGATTATGAAGGAGGGAATGGAGAGGCATGCTGAGGCCCATCTGGGCTGAGGTGGATGGTAGTTTAATCAGTAAGTCGGTTCAGTCAAGTGAGGCAAGTCAGCACAGTCATTCTGTTCAGTATGTCACTCATTCAGGTCAGTCAGTCAGGTCATTTAGGAAATCAGGTAAGTCTGGCAGTTAAGTCAGTAAGCCATTAGTCAATAAATCAGTTAATCCAGTTAATAAACAATCAGTATATCAATTAAGTCATTCAGTAAATCAGTAAGTCAATCTGTAAGGTCATTCAGTAAATTAGGCAAGTTGGTCTGTCAAGTCAGTAAGCCAGTCAGGTCAGTAAGTCAGTCAACCAAGTAAGTCATTCAGTAAATCAGTCAAGTCATTCAGTATATCAGTCAGTCAACTCAGTCAGTCAAGTCAGTAAGCCAGTCAGTAAATCAGTTAAGTCATTCAGTAAATAAGGTTAGTCATTCAGTAAATCAGTCAAGTTATTAAAAAAACCATACCACAGGCGGGGTTTGAACCCCGCAGTCAGAGAGTCTCAAAACTCCTGACTGTGGTATGGTTTGCAATCGTGTCATTACGATTTCGTGAGTCAGTCAAGTTAGGCTAGTCAAGTCATTTAGAAAATCAATAAATCAGGTCAGTCAGTAAGTCATTCATTCAGCTTGCGACGCTGAATTTTTTTCCCTACCGAGAAGGAGAACCGTTTAATTAAATTGAGTTTTACAAAGAGTAAAACGAAAATACCGCAATTTGACAGTTTAATGGAGAAAACATTTTAAAGGAAACCAGTTTAATCGACGGTCTACTGTCGTTAAATTTCAAGTTCATACTGTGACTGCTTGATTTCCTAGTTTAGATTTAACTTTACGTGAAAGTGGTATCTGTTGAACCACCTTACACTGAAGGTCCGGAGCGTAGTGCCAGGCTTCGTGCTAGTTCTCAGATTTCAATTTAACATTTGCTTCTTCGCACAAAACTGTGATATAATGGTGAGAATTTCTATTTTGGATGTTAATTACTAGATCACATAACCAAAAGTTTATCTTATTATTGAATAATTCATTCAATCAATTATCCTCTTTTTCTGTCACGCAAATATATATGCTTAGATACAGTCATATTTTCATGAGTATTTTATAGAAATGGATACATAATTCCAAAACTATTTCCCCACCTGCTATTAGCATCTATGTAATTTAATTCCACGTCTATTTAATGCTGTACCACATTCATGATATCCATCTGGCTTACCTACTTCTTCCGCTCTCACCCCTGCACTTCAGTCCTAATTGATTCTATTCCTCCATGTTCCATGCACGAAACCACAGTCTTTCCTTAATCATTTACGTTTAGCATTTTTTTTTAAATTTATTGAAGAAGTCAATTGAAAAGATGCAAATGCAGTGTGAAAGTCATACATTAAAATCTAATCGCAATTTATGTTTCACTTAAGGGAACTGTGATAACTTCTAAGATTTTTTCACATGAGTGTAAATCTAAGACTTTAGAAAACGAATTTGTAAAAACCTATTTTGTATTTTATTTTTCCAACTTTGACAGATGCATTTCTTTGTTATTTTGAAAGAAATACTACTAAATAAAAGCTGCCTTCTTTTAAACGTATATTTAAACATAATAAGAAGCACTTCTCTCAGGGCATTAAAAAGATGGTCGCATTTTAACAAGTTTGTAACATATCAGAAACTCAAAATACTTCATGGAACTATTTAATGTGAGTCGAACAAAACACAAGGCTGCCATTTTCAGTTTCTTTTATTAGAAATTTTATGGGACAATATAGCCAGTAAGTCTTGGACACCAAAATTTACAGAACTATTGTAGGTTCAAATTATCCAAGTTTCTATCCAGATTTAAACCAAGTAAAACGATAACATTAAAACACCTATTATTATTTAGAAAAATATTTTCCAGGAGGAAAAAAATATGGAAAATAAACTAACTTAAAATTCATCGCTTAATCGGAGAAGAAATCACACGAACCGAGATGACCTTGACACAGCCGAACCTTTAATTAAGACCTTAATTCAAGTTTCTCCACAAGGTGACTAGTCTTGGTACATTAAAGATAAACTGATTATGAGTACCACGTTGAGTCACAGGCAGACAACAGACAGGCAAATGAAGGTTGTCTCTTGAAGAAACTTAGTTGACCAGGAAATAGTTATATCATGTCTTTCAGACGCCTTATATATGAGACAAGTACTGTAGTAGGTTCGCCGGTCTTGTCCCGGCCCGGGTCTTTTCCAGATGGTGACCCGGCGAGCATTTGTACGCGGCAACACACGTTAAAGTCCTCTATCTCGTCCAACTCTCTCCATGGAAGATCAAGCTATGAACTGAGGGCTAGAAAAAATAAATGATTAAATAAAGTCTTAGACAATACTTAACATGAAACTTTCAACACAATATGAACCTCGAACACTAAAGAATACTATAAAGGTTATATGGGTTGCAGGGCTGGTGTAAGTCATATGATGAGTCATATAAAGGTTATATGGGTTGCAGGGCTGGTGTAAGTCATATGATGAGTCAAAAGGCACTCTCCCTGTAGGCCCTGAAGAAACAAAAAAAAGAGCAGAGGAGAATTTCTTAAGAATGAAGAGGAAAGATGGCAGGTAACGAAGCATAGAAAAATAAAAGAATCTCTTCACTAGATGGCGCCACATCCGGCCTCTCAAGAGACAACTAATGACCTTAACAGTCGTACTACAGTCACTGGAATGAAACAAACACTACCTAACCTTTTCCTGTACAGTGGTCAAGTGATCTCCCTTGTCTCATAACCTCTGGTTCCTCTACCTCAGTGCACACGAAAGTCATACTAGCGGTACCTAAAATCCCTCTAAAAGAAATGGAATGGTAGTTCAACTTCCTCAAAAAAATTAAGAGCTTTAACTGAATATTTCCATTTTGTCCAGATGATTAAAATCATCAAAAAACAAAGGAGCTTCACATCAACACGTTCAAAAAAGCAGAGCATTCATAACTCACACCCTTAATAGAAATTGTAGATCAATATTCTCAAGAGTCACATCAACTTAAGATCAACAGCCTCAAGAGGTTCCAGAGTTATAGATAAGCGGCCTTCAGGAGGCTCAGCCGCTAACACTGGCTTTCAGGAAGCTCAGCCGCTAACACTGGCTTTCAGGAAGCTCAGCCGCTAACACTGGCTTTCAGGAAGCTCAGCCGCTAACACTGGGTTTCAGGAAGCTCAGCCGCTAACACTGGGTTTCAGGAAGCTCAGCCACTAACACTGGGTTTCAGGAAGCTCAGCCGCTAACACTAGGTTTCAGGAAGCTCAGCCGCTAACACTGGGTTTCAGGAAGGTCAGCCGCTAACACTAGGTTTCAGGAAGCTCAGCCGCTAACACTGGGTTTCAGGAAGCTCAGCCGCTAACACTGGGTTTCAGGAAGCTCAGCCGCTAACACTGGGTTTCAGGAAGCTCAGCCGCTAACACTGGGTTTCAGGAAGCCCAGCCGCTAACACTGGGTTTCAGGAAGCCCAGCCGCTAACACTAGGTTTCAGGAAGCCCAGCCGCTAACACTAGGTTTCAGGAAGCCCAGCCGCTAACACTAGGTTACAGGAAGCCCAGACACTAACACTTGGTTTCAGGAAGCCCAGACACTAACACTTGGTTTCAGGAAGCCCAGCCGATAACACTAGGTTTCAGGAAGCCCAGCCGCTAACACTTGATTTCAGGAAGCAAAGACACTAACACTTGGTTTCAGGAAGCCCAGCCGCTAACACTAGGTTTCAGGAAGCCCAGCCGCTAACACTAGGTTTCAGGAAGCCCAGCCGCTAACACTAGGTTTCAGGAAGCCCAGCCGCTAACACTAGGTTTCAGGAAGCCCAGCCGCTAACACTAGGTTACAGGAAGCCCAGACACTAACACTTGGTTTCAGGAAGCCCAGACACTAACACTTGGTTTCAGGAAGCCCAGCCGATAACACTAGGTTTCAGGAAGCCCAGCCGCTAACACTAGGTTTCAGGAAGCCCAGACACTAACACTTGGTTTCAGGAAGCCCAGCCGATAACACTAGGTTTCAGGAAGCCCAGCCGCTAACACTAGGTTTCAGGAAGCCCAGACACTAACACTTGGTTTCAGGAAGCCCAGACACTAACACTTGGTTTCAGGAAGCCCAGCCGATAACACTAGGTTTCAGGAAGCCCAGCCGCTAACACTAGGTTTCAGGAAGTCCAGACACTAACACTTGGTTTCAGGAAGCCCAGCCGATAACACTAGGTTTCAGGAAGCCCAGCCGATAACACTAGGTTTCAGGAAGCCCAGCCGCTAACACTAGGTTTCAGGAAGTCCAGACACTAACACTTGGTTTCAGGAAGCCCAGCCGATAACACTAGGTTTCAGGAAGCCCAGACACTAACACTTGGTTTCAGGAAGCCCAGCCGCTAACACTAGGTTTCAGGAAGCCCAGACACTAACACTAGGTTTCAGGAAGCCCAGACACTAACACTAGGTTTCAGGAAGCCCAGCCGATAACACTAGGTTTCAGGAAGCCCAGACACTAACACTTGGTTTCAGGAAGCCCAGCCGCTAACACTAGGTTTCAGGAAGCCCAGACACTAACACTAGGTTTCAGGAAGCCCAGACACTAACACTTGGTTTCAGGAAGCCCAGCCGCTAACACTAGGTTTCAGGAAGCCCAGCCGCTAACACTAGGTTTCAGGAAGCCCAGACACTAACACTAGGTTTCAGGAAGCCCAGACACTAACACTTGGTTTCAGGAAGCCCAGCCGCTAACACTAGGTTTCAGGAAGCCCAGACACTAACACTAGGTTTCAGGAAGCCCAGACACTAACACTAGGTTTCAGGAAGCCCAGACACTAACACTAGGTTTCAGGAAGCCCAGCCGCTAACACTAGGTTTCAGGAAGCCCAGCCGATAACACTAGGTTTCAGGAAGCCCAGACACTAACACTAGGTTTCAGGAAGCCCAGCCGCTAACACTAGGTTTCAGGAAGCCCAGACACTAACACTAGGTTTCAGGAAGCCCAGACACTAACACTAGGTTTCAGGAAGCCCAGCCGATAACACTAGGTTTCAGGAAGCCCAGCCGATAACACTAGGTTTCAGGAAGCCCAGCCGATAACACTAGGTTTCAGGAAGCCCAGCCGATAACACTTGGTTTCAGGAAGCCCAGCCGATAACACTAGGTTTCAGGAAGCCCAGACACTAACACTAGGTTTCAGGAAGCCCAGACACTAACACTAGGTTTCAGGAAGCCCAGCCGATAACACTAGGTTTCAGGAAGCCCAGCCGATAACACTAGGTTTCAGGAAGCCCAGCCGATAACACTAGGTTTCAGGAAGCCCAGCCGATAACACTAGGTTTCAGGAAGCCCAGCCGATAACACTAGGTTTCAGGAAGCCCAGCCGATAACACTAGGTTTCAGGGGAAGATACTCTTGTTGCCATATTAATGTTGATGAGATTCATGTCATTTATTCTCCTATGACAGGAATATGCTAGAAAAAAGTATTGTAAAAATAACTGAATGTTTGAACTGGTCTTAATTTTCTGTATTAGTTAAAAGGTTTAACAGAAAAATATCCAAAAATAAATAGAGTAGATTTAAGATGTTGTAGATTTAAGATGCCGAAGATGCTGTCTAACATCTTCAACAACTTGAACCTTGTGAATACAAGAACTAAGGTTCACGGCCAAATTTGCTAACTTTAACCTATACGAATATTAGATCAAGTATAGCTAATAGCACTAGGCTATATGAAGGTGGTGGTATAATCATATTTCTAAATTATGAAGCCTGAAGAAGGTTAAGATGATCAATCATTCGGAGTGGAGAGGAAGCGCTGAGTCCAAAACTCATGATTAATCTAAAGTAGATGTCCAAACATTTAGACTTAAATACTAAAGACACGAGAAGTGAAGATGACGTCTCATGTGGATGGAGTCAACTTGTGAAGCATGGAAGCTGTGCTATTTAAACTCTATGGCCATAATTCGTTAACATAAAGCAGTTTATTAGCTTTATAGGCCGACTGCTAGAAATGAACAGTTTGTCTATTTTTTTCGGTTTATTAAAGTACATTATCAGGATGAATATTCAAATTTGTTTCTGATAAATACAACTGATACAAACAAAGGCAAACCATGAACTGATTATTTTGATTTTCAAATGAAATAGTATTAATTTTACTGTTTGCTGCAAATGGAAGGTCTGGTGGATTTAGATAAAATTTTGCATCCGTTGTGGCGGCTCTACAACCATCCTCTGTAGACTGGAGGTTTCGCGGGTCTACGCCTCCGCTGCCCGGTCTGAGACCAGGCCTCGTGTTGGATCAGAGTCTGATCAGCCAAGCTGTTACTGCTGGCTGCACACAAAATGGCATATGAACCACAGCCCGGCTGGTCAGGTACTGACTTTACGAGCCTGTCCAAAGCCTTCTTGAAGACAGCCAGGGGTCAATTGGTAATCCCCCTTATGTATGCTGGGAGGCAGTTGAACAGTCTTGGGCCCCTGACACATACTGTGTTGTCTCTCAGTGTACTCGTGGTCCCCCTGCTTTTCACTGGGGGATTGATGCATCTCCTGCCGAGTCTTTTGTTTTCAAAGGGAGTGATTTTCGTGTGCAAGTTTGGTACTAATCCTTCTAGGATTTTCCAAGTGTATATTATCATGCATCTCTCTCGTCTGCATTCCAGGGAATACTGATCAAGGGACTTCAACCGTTTCCAGTAATTTACGTGCCTTATCGTACTTACATATGCCGTGAAAGCTCTTTGTACACTCTCCAGGTCAGCAATTTTACCTGCCTTGAAGGGGTTAGTGTACAGCAGTATTCCAGCCTAGAAAGAACAAGCAATTGGAAGAGAATCATCATGGGCCTGGCATACCTAGTTTTGAAGGTTCTCATTATCCATCCTATCATTTTCCTAGCAGATGCGGTAGATACATTGTTGTCGTCTTCAAAGGTGAGATCCTCTGACATTATCACTCCTAGGTCCTTCACATTTCTTTCTCGCTCTATTGTATGGTTAGAATTTGTTGTATACCCTGATGCAGTTTTAAATTCCTCAATTTTTTCCTATCTGAGTAGTTGAAATTTCTCTTCATTGAACTTCATATTGTTTTGAGTGGCCCATTTGATGACTTGGTTTATGTCCGCTTGGAGTCATGCAGTGTCTTCGATGGAGAACACTGGCATGGCAATTCGGGTGTCATCCAGAAAGGAAGACATAGAGCTATGATTTACATCTCTGTCTATGTCAGGTATGAGGATGAGCCACAAGATGGGAGCGAATACTGTGCGAATACTTGTTAGCATAGGCACTACTGTGACCACAAATGCAAGTTTTTGCAAACGAATCTCCGCTAGCATGGCCGTTACGAACTCTAGCTAGCTGGCCCAGTGGCTAACGCGACGGTCTGGAATTTTGAGACTCTCTGACCGCGGGTTCAAACCCCACCCGTGGTATAGTTTGTTTGCAATCGTGTCATTATGATTTTGTGAGTCATGTTGACGGCTTTGAGGGTTCTTGAGCTAGAGTTCGTCACGGCCATGTTAGTGGGAGATTCGTTTGTAAAAATGAACAGAGTTATTCACTGTAGCTGCCTCTAACTTTGTTTTCTATTACTCTTTGTGTTCTATTTGTCAGGAAGTTATATATCCATCTACCAACTTTTCCTGTTATTCCTTTAACACGCATTTTGTACTATATTACACAGTGGCCACACTTGTCGAAGGCTTTTGCGAAGTCTATGTATACGACATCTGTATTTTGTTTATCCTCTATAGCATCCAGGACCTTGTCATATTGGTCCAGTAACTAGGACAGGCAGGAGTGACCTGCATTAAACCCGTGTTGCCCTGGGTTGTGATATTAGTGTTATCGGTCTGTAGTTCCTCGCAATTGCTTTACTGCCACCTTTGTAAAGTGGGGCTACGTCTGTTGTTTTTAGCGAGTGTGGGATGACCCCATTGTTCATGCTCCCTCTCCATAGAATGTTGAAGGCATGTGACAAGAGCTTCTTGCAGTTCTTGATAAACACGGAGTTCCATGAACTTGGGCCTGGGGCAGAGTGCATGGGCATGTCATTTATTGCAATTTCAAAGTCTTGTGATATTAGGATAATATCAGAGATTTTTGAGATGATCAAATTTTGGGTCTTGTTCATGAAGAATTCATTTGGATTGTCGACCAATAGTCTGGGTAACGGCTCACCGAACACTGAGTCGTACTGGGACTTTAGTATCTCACTCAGTTCTTGGCTATCATCTGTGTATGTCTCATCCCGCCTAAGCAGGGGCCCAATACTGGATGTTGTTTTACCCTTATATTTGGCATAAGAGAAGAAGCATTATTTTTTATTTTGAATTTCCTTTATGGCTTTTAGTTCTTCCTGTACCTCTTCAAGAGAGGTGGGGGTTCCTTGACGTGGCGAAGTGGGTCTTTGTCTAAGTTTCAGACCATTTGCTGACGATGGTTCTCTGACGTCTGCTCATTCCACCCAAAAACGACCTACGCGACACCCACTTCCATTATGCACCATATTTACAAGTATTCAGTGGACTAAATTTTTTGCCTTCAACCGACTTCTCCAACTGATTATCTTTCTGACCATAGTATTGGTAGAGCTCTTTTACAACACGTTGACCAAAATATATTCTTTCACGCTCTTCGAATCGGTGTGTGCATCGTTACAGTTCAGAATGAAGAACAAGCTCACGATCTTTCTCATTTTACTTTCATTGATAACATTCCAGTCAGAGTTCACATGCACGCTACTCTCAGTTCTTGCAGTGGTAGGATGGTTTTACCGTGTACTATTGTACAGAGTGATTTTCTGTCTTGCGGTGGTGATATTTTGGAGCAATTAGCCCTTCAGAACCTTCCTCAAAGTGGATATACAAGTCCTGCCCGCTCACGGACGGAGGTGCTTTCCCAGTAACATCGCCCGCTTAACTTTGACTGCCGTGAACTCCCGTAATCCGTTCATATTGCGGGCCATCGCCTAAAGGTTCTTAAAGTGGCCCCTACTCCCCAACAGTGTCGAAATTGCTGGCGCTTCAAACACACAGCTAAATACGCAGATCTGTGGTGGAATGCCTGGTCTGCAGTGCCACGGATCATGCCAATACATTTTGCAGCCTTCCCCTCACTTGTCTCAATTTCAATGACCCTCATCCTTCTTTTTCCCTCCGATGTCAGGTGTGTCTTAATGAACGAGGAATCCGTTGTCTTAAGGAGAGCAAAGCTCTTACTTATACTATGGCTGTCTCTCGGCTCCGCCTTCATAGGAATCATCATCGTGTCCCTTATTCTCGAGTAGCTTGGAGACCTCCAACCTTGGCGTTCCCCCCTACCTACCAGCTCCTGCAGTGTTGTGTCTTCCAGGGTCACCCCCGTCTCTAATTCTTTTGCGGTTTTACCCTCTGAAACCCCCACCTCCTTACCTATTCCTACCTCAACTTCTTCTCGCCTGCTATTTTCTCTGTCTGCAAGGCCTCACATGATTTCATCTTCTTCGCACCTGTCACCTGCCAAGTTGAACTTGTCTCATAAGCCCAGGTCTCTTTGCATTCCTCCGGTGCTTACAATTCCCCAACAGTTTTCCTTTTAGGCCTCGGTGCCTAGTTCTCATGTCCCTTTCTTACTCTCTCACGAAGGTGGAGGTTCACCCTCTTCGTGTGGTCCCCTCTTCACCTGTTCTTCTCTGGACTTCTACCCCAGTTACCTTCCAGCCTCCTTCCTCTCCTGTTTCACTGCAGGACTCTTCTGTCTCTGCTGGAGCATCTCTCCAGGTTCATACTCCTCTCCCCTCTCAGACCTCTTTGGTTCCCTCCATAGTCTCCCCGATCTCTACTTGCTCTACCTCACCTGTCTCTAAAGTCAGAGTTTTGGCATCTTCCGTATGTGCTGAGACACTTGACGCTATCTCCGACTACATTGTGGAGACGAAACCCTCACTGGACACCAGCGCGCTTCCTTCTACCCCGTCTTATTTTTCACTACCCTTTCACCAATCTTTTCCTTCACAGTATTCTGATTCCTCCTTGCTTACATGCTTTCTGTTGCCTCCACACATTGACTTCACTGACCCTAATAGCCCATAGGTTTTATCGCCTCTTATTCTTGGCATACCTGTCTTTGTGAATAATGACTTATTTACAATGGAATATTCATGGTCTAATGGGTAATGGGGGAGAGCTCCAGGTGTTGCTTTCCCAGTTTTCCCCAGTATGTGTCTTGTTACAAGAGCCCAAAATTAGTTCAGCTCTTATTTATCCCGTTTTGAGCTATGTGCTCTTGTATTCTTCTGATCCCGATCCTGATGAATCATTTAATGAGAGTGCACTTTTTGTGCACATTGGTATTCCGTATCAACAGGTCTTTGTTCGTTCTCTGCTGCATGATACTGCAGCCCGTGTTTATTTGCACAGATAGTATACAGTTTGCTCTCTATATCTCTCCTCTTCCTGTGCATTCTGTATCTCGGATATTGTGTTCTTGATCTCTTCTCTACCACAGCCCAGCTTGTTGACAGGTGATTTTAATGTTCACCATCGTCTTTGCGGAGGGTCGCACTGTGACTCTCGTGGTGATCAGTTGAGGACTCTTCTCACTTCTCATCCTCTTCATGTTTTAAACATTGGTGCTCTGACCCACTTTAACTCTCGCACTCAGTCTCTCTATCTGCTCCTCGTCAATCGCTCTTGATTACACATGGTCTTTTCTCCCGGATTTGCACGACAGCGATCACTTTCCTCTTCTTACTTTTACTGTGTAATCCCAATCGCCTCGGTGCCCTCGTTGGCAATCTTTATTGAAGAGCTGGTGCACCAGATTTCGACCTTAGTTTTGACTGCAGCATCACAATCTATTCCTCAAACCTCGGGCAGGCATTCACAGACATGCGTGCCTTGATCTCCTGCATGTGCCTGTGCAGTGCGTTTGAAACGTGCTGCGTGGTGCCGTTATCGATATAATCGAACCTCAGATCGTCTTTCGGATTTTAAGCGGGCAAAGGCAGTCAGTCACTCGCGACGTCATACGCAATGCTAAATGCACTTGTTGGTGGGACTACCATTACCTCGACTTCCCCTTATGTATGAGGTTTGGAAGAAGATACAGAAGTTGTGTGGCAAGTATGCTTCAGATGCAGCTTCCGTTTTGCGGGTTGCTCGTATTAGCGTTACGAAATCTCTCTCTCTCTCTCTCTCTCTCTCTCTCTCTCTTTTACACAGGGTTACCTGGAGTTTACCTGGAGAGAGTTCCGGGGGTCAACGCCCCCGCGGCCCGGTCTGTGACCAGGCCTCCATGGTGGATCAGAGCCTGATCAACCAGGCTGTTGCTGCTGGCTGCACGCAAACCAACGTACGAGCCACAGCCCGGCTGATCAGGAACTGACTTTAGGTGCTTGTCCAGTGCCAGCTTGAAGACTGCCAGGGGTCTGTTGGTAATCCCCCTTATGTGTGCTGGGAGGCAGTTGAACAGTCTCGGGCCCCTGACACTTATTGTATGGTCTCTTAACGTGCTAGTGACACCCCTGCTTTTCATTGGGGGGATGGTGCATCGTCTGCCAAGTCTTTTGCTTTCGTAGTGGGTGATTTTCGTGTGGAAGTTCGGTACTAGTCCCTCTAGGATTTTCCAGGTGTATATAATCATGTATCTCTCCCTCCTGCGTTCCAGGGAATACAGGTTTAGGAACCTCAAGCGCTCCCAGTAATTGAGGTGTTTTATCTCCGTTATGCGCTCCGTGAAAGTTCTCTGTACATTTTCTAGGTCGGCAATTTCACCTGCCTTGAAAGGTGCTGTTAGTGTGCAGCAATATTCCAGCCTAGATAGAACAAGTGACCTGAAGAGTGTCATCATGGGCTTGGCCTCCCTAGTTTTGAAGGTTCTCCTTATCCATCCTGTCATTTTTCTAGCAGATGCGATTGATACAATGTTATGGTCCTTGAAGGTAAGATCCTCCGACATGATCACTCCCAGGTCTTTGACGTTGGTGTTTCGCTCTATTTTGTGGCCAGAATTTGTTTTGTACTCTGATGAAGATTTAATTTCCTCATGTTTACCATATCTGAGTAATTGAAATTTCTCATCGTTGAACTTCATATTGTTTTCTGCAGCCCACTGAAAGATTTGGTTGATGTCCGCCTGGAGCCTTGCAGTGTCTGCAATGGAAGACACTGTCATGCAGATTCGGGTGTCATCTGCAAAGGAAGACACGGTGCTGTGGCTGACATCCTTGTCTATGTCGGATATGAGGATGAGGAACAAGATAGGAGCGAGTACTGTGCCTTGTGGAACAGAGCTTTTCACCGTAGCTGCCTCGGACTTTACTCTGTTGACGACTACTCTCTGTGTTCTGTTAGTGAGGAAATTATAGATCCATCGACCGACTTTTCCTGTTATTCCTTTAGCACGCATTTTGTGCGCTATTACGCCATGGTCACACTTGTCGAAGGCTTTTGCAAAGTCTGTATATATTACATCTGCATTCTTTTTGTCTTCTAGTGCATTTAGGACCTTGTCGTAGTGATCCAATAGTTGAGACAGACAGGAGCGACCTGTTCTAAACCCATGTTGCCCTGGGTTGTGTAACTGATGGGTTTCTAGATGGGTGGTGATCTTGCTTCTTAGGACCCTTTCAAAGATTTTTATGATATGGGATGTTAGTGCTATTGGTCTGTAGTTCTTTGCTGTTGCTTTACTGCCCCCTTTGTGGAGTGGGGCTATGTCTGTTGTTTTTAGTAACTGTGGGACGACCCCCGTGTCCATGCTCCCTCTCCATAGGATGGAAAAGGCTCGTGATAGGGGCTTCTTGCAGTTCTTGATGAACACAGAGTTCCATGAGTCTGGCCCTGGGGCAGAGTGCATGGGCATGTCATTTACGCCTATTCGAAGTCATTTGGCGTCAGGATAACATCCGATAGGCTTGTGTTAATCAAATTTTGTGGCTCTCTCATAAAAAATTCATTTTGATCTTCGACTCTCAGTCTGGTTAGCGGCTTGCTAAAAACTGAGTCATATTGGGACTTGAGTAGCTCACTCATTCCCTTGCTGTCATCTGTGTAGGACCCATCTTGTTTAAGTAGGAGCCCAATACTGGACGTTGTTCTCGATTTTGATTTGGCATAGGAGAAGAAATACTTTGGGTTTCTTTCGATTTCATTTATGGCTTTTAGTTCTTCCCGCGATTCCTGACTCCTAAAGGATTCTTTTAGCTTAAGTTCGATGCTTGCTATTTCTCTGACCAGTGTCTCCCTACGCATTTCAGATATATTGACCTCTTTTAGCCGCTCTGTTATTCTTTTCCGTCGCCTGTAAAGGGAGCGCCTGTCTCTTTCTATTTTACATCTACTCCTCCTTTTTCTTAGAGGAATAAGCCTTGTGCATACATCGAGTGCCACCGAGTTAATCTGTTCTAGGCATAAGTTGGGGTCTGTGTTGCTTAGTATATCTTCCCAGCTTATATCGGTTAGGACTTGGTTTACTTGGTCCCACTTTATGTTTTTGTTATTGAAGTTGAATTTGGTGAATGCTCCCTCGTGACTAGTCTCATTATGTCGGTCTGGGGCTCCACGCATACATGTCTGAACCTCAATTATGTTGTGATCTGAGTATATTGTTTTTGATATGGTGACATTTCTTATCAGATCATCATTGTTAGTGAAGATGAGGTCTAGTGTATTCTTCAGTCTAGTAGGCTCTATTATTTGCTGGTTTAAATTGAATTTTGTGCAGAGATTTAAAAGCTCGTGTGAGTGTGAGTTTTGATCAGAGCTGCCTCCTGGTGTTATTACTGCAACAATATTATTTGCTATATTCCTCCATTTTAGGTGCCTTAAGTTGAAATCCCCCAGGAGAAAGATGTTGGGTGCAGGAGCTGGAAGATTTTCCAGACAGTGGTCAATTTTTAACAGCTGTTCCTGGAATTGCTGGGATGTTGCATCCGGAGGCTTGTAGACTACCACAATGACTAGGTTTTGGTTCTCGATCTTTACTGCTAAAACTTCCACTACATCATTTGAGGCATTAAGCAGTTCTGTGCAAACAAGTGACTCTGCAATGTACAAGCCAACCCCCCCCCCCTTTTGCCTGTTCACTCTGTCACATCTGTATAGGTTGTAACCTGGGATCCATATTTCGTTGTCCAAGTGATCCTTTATGTGGGTCTCAGTGAAAGCCGCGAACATTGCCTTTGCCTCTGCAAGCAGTCCACGGATGAAAGGTATTTTGTTGTTTGTTGCTGGCTTTAGACCCTGTATATTTGCAAAGAAGAATGTTATCGGACTGGCGGTATTGTTGGTACTGGGGGGGGGGGGGATTTTTTTTCCGGCATTAGTATCTGTATCTGTTGGTTTGGAGTGGAGGCCATCGACTGTGGTTCCACTCCAGGAATGACTGGATTTGGTGTACGATTTCTGCCATTTCCTGCCAGTTTTTTTTCCTTCCTGGCACTAAAAAACCTCTCCCTCTTGAGTGGCTGTGGCTACCCAGGTTTTCCCATGGCCTGGATGTTTTGTATCTTTTTGTCCCCTTTAGATGGTATGCCTGGCAATTTAAGTTATAGCACAGTCTTTCCTGTACTGAAGAGGTACACAGTTCAGGGTGAAAAAGCTTACAGGAAGGGAGTTTGCATTTTCCTGTTGTCATATGGGCATGGCATTTTCTAGGGTGGTCATAGTTGCACGTCCCATCTGTTTTTCCAGATTTCCCATGCCAGCAGATACCAAGTGCATAGTATGTGCACAGGCTTGGTTTCCGTTTGCCTTGGGTTTCTGTGACTGTATTCCCTGTTGGTGCATGTTTCCCTGTCTTACTTCTATCCTCCCTAGCACCAACAATGGAGCTCCCACCAGTTGTTTTTGGTAATATATCCTCACTATTGCTAGTGGAATCCTCTTGTTTGCTATTTCCTGCGGTATTTCTAGTTTGCAATATTGGTTTTATCTTATCTTTGACTACACTTGTTTCCCTACTATGGCTCCTGTCCCCTATGAGGTCATTTATATGTATTCCTTCCTGCGTATAATTCCCGACTACCTGGACAAAATCTCCAGCTTCACCATTACTGTCTCCCAGGACAGCATCTCCAGCTTCACCATTACTGTCTCCCAGGACAGCACCTCCAGCTTCACCATTACTGTCTCCCAGGACAGCACCTCCAGCTTCACCATTACTGTCTCCCAGGACAGCACTATCAGCCCCACATTTACTGACTACCAGGACTTCATCTCCAGCCTTACAGTTTCTGACTACATGGCCAGTATCAAGGGCAGTACCATTCAGCCCAGACTTTTTATGTTCCCATCTGTTGTAGAAAGCTTCCAGGTTTTCTATGAAAGCAGCTTTGATGTTGTCCTCTTTTAATACCCTTGTGATTTTAGTCCACAGATTTATCTCATTTGGGCATACCCAAAAACACTTCCCTGTTTTAACACTGCTTGTAGCTAGTTCTTGGATATCTGCACAAGGGGCGTGACACCAATTTCCACAAAAATGACAATTTACCCATGTGGAAGCCCGTTTGTTTGACTGACCACAGACTACACACAGCTTCATAATGATTTGAATGGTTGATTTACTGCAATTCTACTAGCAACCTCTTGAATATTCTATTAATAATCTCCTTAAATGAAGCTCTAGCTATTTGTATTTCTGTTTCTAATTGTTTTTGTATATTGGACAGCTTACCGTGCACGTTCCTGATTTATATTTAATGTTTGTGTTTATAAGGGCGCCTACAACCCCATCCGTTTACAGTCTGCTTTATTGTCCAACGAAACCGTTTGAAACCAGTCAAGGGTTCGGACCAGTCAAGGGTTCGGACCAGTCAAGGGTTCGGACCAGTCGATCTGATCTGATCAGCGGGTCACTTATTTAAAACATACTGGTCGGTGATTTGAGCTAACACATGAAGGATCTACTGGAAATTATCTACCCGAGTAATATGTGATTTGATTGATACAAAAGTATAACTTGCGTGTTGAAGAAACCGGTGACTGCTGGCAACTCCTACAATGACGAACGGTCGACCTCAACCCTTGTTTATCAATTGCTGTATCTAGCTTTTCTATTTTTTTTCCGTCTCCACCACAATAAATGCTATATTATCACTATAGTTGACTGGTGGAAATTTTGGAGGAGGGACGCTTTTTCTGTAGTAATAATTGCTTCTCGTTGTGTATATTGCGGCCGCTGGTTACTACAGGTTATATGAAATTCACAGTATACGTCTGGTATTTCAAGAAAAAAGAAACTAATGAAAGTCACTCCACTCCACTAAGTACCATTATAATACTGGTTAGTTGCTACTACAACACTGTATTCTGCTATTCACTGGTATCACTAGATTATATGCGAGTACACTAGCAAGCCAGGAAGATTATTAAAAACAGCTGACCTGTGGTAAGTTTCTGGCGACTTCTGGCACCTGCCTCTATAGGCTTATCACTTCATTTACAAATTCACCTGTTTTCAAATGACACTTTAGCCTTTATCATCAATATACTAGGGAGCCACTGTAGTATACACTATACACTATGTATACTCAATGTTATCAGGGAGACTTTCTTTCCTCTGACACGAAAAGTTCAATTATTATTATTTTTTTCACACGGGACACAGGCCTGATTCCCCTCTGGCAGTAAACTCTGCTAGGTAGTGCACACTAATTCTTCTTTTTTGACTCAGTATATAATGTTTTCCGCCCAAGATTGGTTCCAGGCGTTAGAGGATGTATCGTATCGTATAGGTTTGACAAGGTTAAGGATCCCTAGCTTTATTGACAAGCTATTTACAGGTTAAGGATTCCTAATTTTATTGGCAAGCTAAGAGCTGTTACCTACATCAGCTCATTTGAAAGCATTTTTATTGTTATGAGACATACAAGTAGGGAACAGGATGAAGTTGGAGCCATCTGTGGACCAGCATTTTCATTTGATCAACTGACTATCTCGTTGACATCATTATGCTGTACGAATGTGTTCCATACTCGAGTCATCCTGGGTATATATGATTCTCTCTCTCTCTCTCTCTCTCTCTCTCTCTCTCTCTCTCCCCTGATATTTATATTTTCTTCTGTACGTTCCTCTCCTCGTTCTCTTCTTCCCTTTACCTAGTAGCTAATGATTCCAGCTGCTGCATAATTTCTTCCTAAAAATATTTGCATAATGTTCGTATGTAAATTTTTTTTCCTAGATATTGTGATTTAAATATTCAAGCTTTTTGACATTCATGGAAAAAATCTAATAAAAAAGATAATTTTCTGAGCTCTAAAATCTTCGTTTATGACTTGATTGTAACTCATTAAGAAACACTGAATTTCTTTCACTCGCATTTGAAGGTCTTTACAAAACCATCAATAAATGGTCTGTCTAATTAGGGTTCACCTCCCACACATTATGGAAGTAAAATATTAATGATCTCACCATTAACTAAATTCGCTTTAGACTTGAGCTTAAGTCTAGGATAAGTCCTGTATCTAGCATAAATTCAGAGATAAGTTTATGCATATCCACTACAGACAAATTCATTAATATAAAAAATTAAATCAATACACTCTGAGTCATCACCCAAAGTTGACGTAATTAAAAAAAATCACGTTGAAAATTTGTTGTCGCCTTTATATGATGTAAACCCGTAGACAAATATTAATGAAAGTGGCAATGTTATTCTGCAGTGAAGGTTCACATACCAGAACACATTAATGTAAATATAATATTTAAAATGTAAGAAAAATATTTAATATTCAGTGTAGTTTTTGGATAGAAGAAAATTAATTTCTGAAGGGCTGAAGAAAAGTGTATTAAAGTTGATGTAGTTTTAACTTATACTGTTTATTAAGGTTTGCTTAGTATTCAGCTTGATGTTTAAAACTATTGGAAGTCCAAAATACAATGACATTCCAACATTTTTGTTAATAAAATCAGAGGCAACAAAACTTCTTAAAATGAAATATTTATCTTTCAGTAAGACACACTAAAGGTTTGTAGATGAATGGTTCAGAGAACCGACATGTTGATAAATTAGACACATGTGCAACTCTTGTGACTCGACCTTTGCAACCACAAACTGGTGGGTACACCCACTTCTATTTGAGATTCCAAAATTATATACAACATTCTATTTAATGCTTGTTTAGTTAAGTGATCAACTTAGTCATGTTCCTGGAGGACTACGTGAGAGGGACGAACAGCCACTTACTAATTAACTTCTATATTATATATTCAAACTGGTTTACCATAACAGCACTTCCCGTTCTTCCACTGTCTGGCTTAGGACAGGCATCATCTACTTTCCAACTTCTTGATGTTAAATCCAGAACCTTAAATCCAGACTACATTTCCACACTATAATAAACGCTTGCTTTAAAATGTTATTAATATATTCTTAGCCACTCTACACCCTCCCTCATCTTAACTTCCTCTCAGATGTTATTAATATATTCATAGTCACGCTACATCTTTCTTCATTTTAAGTTCCTCTTAGATGTTAATATAGTCACAGCCACACTACAGCTTTCCTTATCTTAACTTCACCTCAGATGTTATTAGTATATACTTAGCTATACTACATCTTCCCTTGTCCTAACTTCCTCTTATATGATATTAATATATTCAGTATGTTATTAATATATTCACATTACATCTTTCTTCATCTTATTAACTTCCTCTCAAATTATATTTTCCACTATCGTTTTTAGGCACTAAGATGAGAAATTTGAAAGCTAAGACACATGTGCAACATCTGGATATCTTTATTGTAGACGTTTCGCCATCCAGTGGCTTTATCAATACAGATTCTAGGACATAATAGGAAGACAGTAGAACTATATACAAAAGATGAGGTAATCAGTCCCTCAGCCTTGGAGTTAGTGTTCACAGCATCGTGGTGGAGGAGAATCTGGAGCAAAGGTAAGAAGACTGGCGGTTATATAGGCGTCAGTGTTCACGATGCTGTGAACACTAACTCAAAGGCCGAGGGACTGATTACCTCATCTTTTATATATAGTTCTACTGTCTTCCTATTATGTCCTAGAATCTGTATTGATAAAGCCACTGGATGGCGAAACGTCTACAATAAAGATATCCAGATGTTGCACATGTGTCTTAGCTTTCATATTTGTCGGTATTTTATACCTTTCTTGCACAAGATGAGAAATTATTCATTTCCATAAAAAATTATTCATTTCCTTATAGAGTTATTCGTTTCCTTATTAAATTAATTTTTCATTTCCTTATAAAATTAATTATTCATTTCCTTATTCAATTAATTATTCATCTCCTTAAAAAAATAATTTCCTAAAAAAATTAATTATTAATTTCCTTAAAAAATAAAATACATAAAATAACCTGTACTTCACTCAGATGGGAGATATGTAAGAAGGTTATCCAAATCTTCATTGTCTTGTTCCACGTACGATTTATCCATTGATGGGTCCTGTCCAAGCTTGCGGGATTATCCCAGGTCAATTAAATGTGCAACGTATTTGTTATCGACTCTATCGATGAGTATGTTCCCGGGATGAAGGTCCTGGTGTGCGAAACCTTTAGTGTGAAAGTCTAGGAGTGCAATCTTCACAGCTTCGTAAGCTTTCTTGCATTCATCAACTGGGTTGCATTCGAAGAATTCATCTAGTGGTTGTCCTGGGCAGAGTTCCATGATGATAGCTGAAGGAAGTCCTTTGGAAATCCCAAAAAAATTTGGGGCTCCTCCAGCTCCTGCAGCAGCTTTCAGGAGGCGACATTCCGTCATGTCGTACTGCTGGGTTTCAAAGACTTTCACAGCAGCAATGACGATGGAGCCATCATCCATTGTCACCTATGCTCTGTGTGTCTTAGCGAAAGCTCCTTCGCCAATTTCACTCTTAAGTGAAATCTGAGACCATGAAAATTTCCGAAACTTTTTTATTGTCTTGCGAGGACGGTGCTGTGACCCGCCAGCCTCAGCATTGCAGACCTTTACCCTTTTGCTAGCGGGTCCAGAAGGGGAGGAAGAGCGACTCCGCTTCTTACTACCACCAGCCATCGTCTCGCTTGTCATTCTCTGGGCAAATAAGTAAATAATTTTAAGCTCGACGCTCAGAGAGTTTCGTAACAGAAATATGCGGAGTCTTACTAATATACTCTGAAAAAGTGATCACAAATAAATATAGTTAAGATGTAATAGAGAGGATTATATACAGAGAAGTAAGTATCGAAAAATAATCACAAATATAGTTAGGATGCTGTTATAGTATGTTGGTGTGTACTTACCTATACGTGATTCCAGGGGTCGATTCACAGCTTCTGGCTGTGTGTGTGTGTGTGTGTGTGTGTGTGTGTGTGTGTGAGAGAGAGAGAGAGAGAGAGAGAGAGCAGTGGACAGTTACACTAACGTAGTTGTGTTTGCTGGGTTGGATTCATAGTTGCTGATTAGTAGTGAACAGGGGAAACATTTTGATGCTGAAGATTGGATACATGAATGTAGTGAAGATTTTATTTATAATCAGTGATGAGTAGTGAATATAAGTTAGTTGATTGATGTGAAGTGTAGTGAAGCTAAGATAGCTGATTGATGTATAGTGTAGTGAAGGTAAGTTTGTTGATTAATGTGTAGTGTAGTGAAGCTAAGGTAGTTGATTGATGTGTAGCAAAGATAAATTAGTGGAGTGATGTGTAGCGAAGATAAGGTAGAGTGATGCGTAGTGAAGATAAGGTAATTGTATGTGTACTGAAGATCAGGTAGCTGAGTGATGTGTAGCGAAGATCAGGTAGCTGAGTGATGTGTAGCGAAGATAAGGTAGTTGAGTGATGTGTAGCGAAGATCAGGTAGCTGAGTGATGTGTAGCGAAGATAAGGTAGTTGAGTGATGTGTAGCGAAGATAAGGTAGTTGAGTGATGTGTAGCGAAGATCAGGTAGCTGAGTGATGTGTAGCGAAGATAAGGTAGTGTAGCGAAGATAAGGTAGTTGAGTGATGTGTAGCGAAGATAAGGTAGCTGAGTGATGTGTAGCGAAGATAAGGTAGTTGAGTGATGTGTAGCGAAGATCAGGTAGCTGAGTGATGTGTAGCGAAGATAAGGTAGTTGAGTGATGTGTAGCGAAGATAAGGTAGTTGAGTGATGTGTAGCGAAGATAAGGTAGTTGAGTGATGTGTAGCGAAGATAAGGTAGTTGAGTGATGTGTAGCGAAGATAAGGTAGTTGAGTGATGTGTAGCGAAGATAAGGTAGTTGAGTGATGTGTAGCGAAGATAAGGTAGTTGAGTGATGTGTAGCGAAGATAAGGTAGTTGAGTGATGTGTAGCGAAGATAAGGTAGTTGAGTGATGTGTAGCGAAGATAAGGTAGTTGAGTGATGTGTAGCGAAGATAAGGTAGTTGAGTGATGTGTAGCGAAGATAAGGTAGTTGAGTGATGTGTAGCGAAGATAAGGTAGTTGAGTGATGTGTAGCGAAGATAAGGTAGTTGAGTGATGTGTAGCGAAGATAAGGTAGTTGAGTGATGTGTAGCGAAGATAAGGTAGTTGAGTGATGTGTAGCGAAGATAAGGTAGTTGAGTGATGTGTAGCGAAGATAAGGTAGTTGAGTGATGTGTAGCGAAGATAAGGTAGTTGAGTGATGTGTAGCGAAGATAAGGTAGTTGAGTGATGTGTAGCGAAGATAAGGTAGTTGAGTGATGTGTAGCGAAGATAAGGTAGTTGAGTGATGTGTAGCGAAGATAAGGTAGTTGAGTGATGTGTAGCGAAGATAAGGTAGTTGAGTGATGTGTAGCGAAGATAAGGTAGTTGAGTGATGTGTAGCGAAGATAAGGTAGTTGAGTGATGTGTAGCGAAGATAAGGTAGTTGAGTGATGTGTAGCGAAGATAAGGTAGTTGAGTGATGTGTAGCGAAGATAAGGTAGTTGAGTGATGTGTAGCGAAGATAAGGTAGTTGAGTGATGTGTAGCGAAGATAAGGTAGTTGAGTGATGTGTAGCGAAGATAAGGTAGTTGAGTGATGTGTACTGAAAATACGGTAGTTGTAAGATGTGTAGTGTAGTGAATGTAACGTAATTTACTAAAGTGTACTTCTTTCATTGCTTTTCTTCTTATTCACTTCCTTCCTGTTATCTTCCGGTGCAACACTCTTCATTGATCTCATAATTACTTTTCCCAAGAATGAAATTCCGCTAGCAATTCATCATCTTCATTCGACATTTCCTCTTGTCCCACACACTTCATGGCGTACTGAAATGTATTATGTCCTAATTTATTTTACGATAAATGACAATATCTCTACATCATCGTTCGTCATACACATAGTAATACAGATATTAACAATAGAGGCTTACTGGCCAGGTTATAGTAGCGACCTCCAAAATTCTTTTTGTCAGGTGATCGCGTCTCCTGATTAGCTAGCTGTTGTTGTCATTCCTGTAATAATGCAATATTACTTGCTACATTCTTTAGATCCTGTAATTCCCCCACCTGGAAAGTCTCGACCGTAGTTAGAAAAGACATGATTCCAATCCATCAAGGTCGCCTGGGACCTCCAGAAAGTGGGGAAGGCGAGACATCCAGTAGGCATATAAGTGACGTTCTTGACACAAGATCCTGGGGAGAGACTGAGGTAGGTAGCTAGAGGTGAGGAAGCCAAGAGACGAGGCTCACCTTTGTGATGTGAAGGACACGCACACACACTACAGGAGGGTACATATGCAGGCAAATGTAGATGGTACAGTGTCACAAAGTTTAAAAAATAGATGTCATGTTAGGTCTTTTATACTTAGGCTGCTTCCTTGATAAGTGATGTAACAATATTGGGAGAAGTCGTTAGAAAATACGTTTGTTAGTGCTATCAGAGATACAAAGATCACCTGATTATGTGTAGTAATACCAGACATGGAAATAAATGGTATAAAATACCGACACAATGGAAATATAAACACATGTGCAGTATAATGTGATCCATTATTGACAACGTTTCGCCCACACAGTGGGCTTTTTCAAGTCACAAACAGATCTACCTGGGTTGGAAGGTACGCGAGCATTTATAGACAGGTTCAGAATGCTGAGGTCAGGTGGAGAAAGCTGCATCTGATGATGTACCGAGTGAGGTTATAGAGTCTAAAATCTTGGGTAGCTTGTTTTTTCCTTGTTTCTCCCTTCCAAGCTACCCAAGATTTTAGACTCTATAACCCCACTCGGTACATCATCAGATGCAGCATTCTCCACCTGACCTCAGCATTCTGAACCTCGCTATAAATACTCGCGTACCTTCCAACCCCTACAGAAGATGAGGTAATCAGTCCCTCAACCTAGGAGTAGGTGCGAAGAGCACCATAGTCGTGGAGATTCTGAAGCAGAAGGTGTAGCAGACGAGGGCATATTCACTGGTAGGCGGGATTCCCCAGTGGAAGTAGGTCCTTCCCAAAGAGATGGGTTAGTTGTAGTAGTAGTTGTCGTAGTCGTGGAGGTTATGTACATGTCCTCAGAATTAAGATTCCATGATGTTGCAGTGTCTGACAAGTTGTGTACGAATGGTATATAATACCGACAAGATGAGATTAAGACACGTGCAACATCTGGGTATCTTTATTGTAGACGTTTCACCATCCAGTGGCTTTATCAATACAAATTCTAGGACATAACTTGAAGACAGTAGAACTATGTACAGAAGATGAGGTAATCAGTCCCTCAACCTAGGAGTAGGTGCGAAGAGCACCATAGTCGTGGAGATTCTGAAGCAGAAGAAAGGAGCCTGGCGCTTATATAGTAACGTCAGGTGTAGCAGACGAGGGCATATTCACTGGTAGGCGGGATTCCCCAGTGGAAGTAGGTCCTTCCCAAAGAGATGGGTTAGTTGTAGTAGTAGTTGTCGTAGTCGTGGAGGTTATGTACATGTCCTCAGAATTAAGATTCCATGATGTTGCAGTGTCTGACAAGTTGTGTACGAATGGTATATAATGGTGAAATGGTGAAATGGTCTACCATAACACACAGATGTTTGTTGCCTTGGAGGGAACATATAAAATTGGTTAACAAATCAAGGGCAACTCTTTCCCATGGTTCGCTAGTGGTTGGATACACTTGGATTGGATTAGGACCATTGACATTTCCTTTATGTTGCATACAGACACTACATTTCTTAACATACTCGGAAATGTCAGTTGCCATACGTGGCCAAAAGTATTTCATTCTGGCTTGTTTCACAGAACGATCCATACCAGGGTGTGCAACACCTGGTGCATCATGAACTAGCTGTAGAGCTACGTTCACTAGTGACTGTGGAATTACCAACTGGTAAACTCTTCTGCTTGGAGTACCCAACTCGGCTGTTCGATACAATAATTCTTGGCTCATTACAAAGTCACTAATGGGTGCTGGTGGCTTCACAGTTAGAATAAGATCTTCCTGGAGCAGGAATCGAATCACACCAGACCACATGGGATCTGTTCTTTGGGCATTTTTGACATCCTCGACAGTAAATGGAGGATCTGCAGTAACTACACTAACGTGTCGCGATAAAGCATCTGCGACTACATTCGACTTGCCAGGTAAATGTTCAAAAGTGGGATTGAACTCTTGGATAGTCAAGGTCCATCTGGCTAACCTTCCAGTAGGCTGTTTGTTCTGGAATAAAGGTATCAGTGGTGCATGGTCTGTCAAGACATGAACAGGGTACTGGTAAATAATGTCTCGGAAGTGCTTTAAAGATCATACTATTGCTAAAGCTTCTTGCTCAGTTACTGTATAATTACGTTCAGCCTTCGTAAGGACTCGGCTAGCAAATGCAACTGCGTTGTACTTGCCATCAGTCTTCTGAGCTAGTACGGTACCTATGCCAATTGAACTAGCATCAGTTGTCAGATAGAAGGGCATAGAAAAATCTGGGAATTTCAAAATTGGAGCAGATGTTAACTTTTCTTTTAGAGTTTGGAATGCTCTTTCTTGACGGAAGGTCCAAACAAAAGGAGCATCTTTCTTAAGCAATTCAGTTAGCGGAGCAGCTATGGAAGAAAAATTGGCAATGAAAGATCTATAAAAACCTGCTAAGCCCGCAAAGGATCTTACGGCATCAGCAGTTTTGGGAGTTGGAAAATTTAGTACTGCAGTTACTTTACTTTGATCAGTCGTAACCCCTCTAGGAGTGACTATGTGACCAAGAAACTTAATTTCTGATCTGAAAAATTGACATTTGGACAGTTTGATCTTTAAGTTGGCTTCTTCAGGCTTGCCAAGTACTATATCAAGTCTTTTCAGGTGTGTGTCCACGTCTTCGGACATGACGATTACGTCGTCTAAGTACACCATAAGTGCTTTACCTATAAGACCTCTAAAGATGTTGGTCATGAGTCTAGAGAACGTGATAGGAGACGATCGTAATCCAAACGCCATACAGAGTAAGTGATAATGACCTGTGGGAGTGGAGAATGCAGTTAACTCTTGGCTGTCCTCGTGAAGAGGGACTTGCCAAAGCCCTTGTAACAAGTCCAGGGTTGAGAAGACTTTGTTATCTCCGATATTGCGTAAAAGGTCACCTAGTACAGGAAGTGGGAAGCGATCTGGAATGGTTTTCGCATTTAACTTCCTAAAGTCAATCACCGGGCACCAAGTGCCGTCCTTCTTAGGCACCAGGATCAAGGGCGCATTCCAGGGTGAATTGCTAGGTGCAATAACTCCATCATTGAGCATTTAATTGATCAGTTCCTCTGCGACAGCAACTTGGGAATGAGGCATTCTGTACGCAGGTATATAAATAGGTCTGGTACCAGGTTCAAGTGGAATACGATGGGACAATAAGTTCGTTATACCCATCTTCTCACCTGGTAAGGCAATGGCTGTACGACGTTTGTTCAACAGCGTCAACAAGCGCTGGACTTCGTCTGGGAAATCAGTGGGAGCTAAGTCTTTCTCCTCAACTGGTGGGATAGATTGATCCAGCGGAGTGGATGAGGTCTCCACTGTTGAAATAGCACCGACCCACTGGTCAGGTGGCGCATCATCCTGTACTTGAACAGGGTAAGGATAGTGAACTAGGTCAACGAGGTTGGTATTTGCTCTGAGACGAACACTGTGACCCGAAGTGTTAGCAAGGAATAAATTGATCTTACTGTCTCTTACAACGTGTAAGGAAGGTTCAACAAATAAACCCTTGACCTTGCAGGAATCACTGTCAACTAGGACGTTATCACCATCTGGAACATTAGGAACAACAACAGACACTCTAGTGAGAGCACTAGCCGCAACAGAGACGTCTTTCTGCAGACGGCATGTGACATCAACAAGAGATGGCATTACTAGTTTCAAGTAATCGTTTTCTGACAAGGCATCCCCTGTGGAGAAACTACTACTCGAACTAGCAGTCATTGCAGGGATAGGCTGTGCACTCAAGGCAGTCTGAGTGTCCTCGGACACTTGAGGCAACGGAACACTTTCCTGCAAGTCTGAAGGTGTAGGTGGAACACAGATGGGAGTGACAGAATTACCAGTGCCTGACCGCTTGGGTACGCTACTGGAGAATGCATTGGCTTATAAGGACTTAATGCGTACATCATACTCTGCAGCAGTATGACAGATTTCTGATCCAAGCTGGTAACCCCAGAATGGAACGATCAAGTCGTCAATTTGGGCATGCCATCGGTACGGGTCGAGCACAATGCGTAAGTCTCGCATGGAAGCAAATCAGTAGAAGGTCACCAGGGAAAGTAATCTGGTCGACAACAAGAAAAGCAGCAGTAAAGTCTCTTCCTTGGATAGTAAAGGTGAGCGAAGTCTGCCCTCGGACTCGCAGAAGGGAACCAGCTACTCCACTAAGGGAGGTTACAGTAGTTGGTTCAACGAGGAGGACACGGCGTAACTGCTTCTCTTTAAACAAGCTAGACGTAATGATATTAACTTGCGCACCAGAGTCCATGAACACATGAACGGGCGCATTATGGACAGAAGCTTGTACTAATGGACCAATCGTTTCGTTAGGAGTTATATGCAAACAGAAAGGTGGATTGTCATCGGAGAAGGCATTTTCTACTTCATCCCCAAATTCCTCTACGTCAGAGCAGGGCTGTCAATCTCAAGGCTGGCTAAGGCTTCGTAGGAATTCTGGACTGGGATGGTGTACTCGTTATCACCTACTACTGTCACGACTGGACGAGTAGACTTGGGCGCTCGGATTCCCCCGAATTGGAAGAATGAGCCTGGTTCTGGTTAGTTTGTGAACCACGACGTCTGTTTCCTCTCCTGGCTCTGCGGTTGGAACGGCCACGGAAAGATCTAGAGTACTGCAGGTTGTAGAGAGCATTGCACTCAGAAGTGTCATGTCCATGAATTCTATGATAAGTACAGTAGGGAAGATCTGACTGGTACTCATCATCAGTACGACGCTTCTTAGGGTGACTGTCATGACAATTAATAGCGATATGGCCACGGTAACCACAATTGTAGCAAACTCTTTGACTGTGGGTACTGTACGTACTACGGGTGCTACGGGAATGATGGCTCTTAACACTTGCTTTGGATGATGGACGCGAGTGATTAAGGTTGGGAGTTTTGGTAGTAGCACAAACTAAAGGAAGTACAGGAGTGGACAAGGTGTTTGGCATAGACTTACGATAAGGGAAGGTTCTCTCGGGACACAAATTTCGTACATGGATTAGAGCTGCAAGCGGTCCCATAGTAGCATCTAGCGGACTTGAATTGTACACATACATAGATGTCGGTGGCATTAGTTGTTTAATAACTCCAAATGCAGCTAGTTTGGCAAACCCATCAAGGGCTGGTTTATCGTTATCTTTAAGGTACTTTGAATTTTGACCTGGTTTAACGAATGAGGACATTAGGTTATTAAGACGAAGAGCAAACTCATCTAATGACTCTTCTGGTCTCGGAGCTGTGCAAACTAATTCTTTGAGAACAACGAACGGATCGGTTTCTTGCACCGGTTCAAGATAATTGCGAATTAACTGTTCATAATCTTGCCACCTGGTTAGATCTTGAAAGTCCTTCATACGAATTAAGTTAAATACATGTGAGGCAGCTGGAGAACGGGCTAGACTCTCCTTTCCGATACTGATCAAACAACTCTCAGATGGGAGACCATCAACTGAAGCATCAGCTCTGGCTCTAACTGCGGTAAACCAACCTTCAAGGATGTCTGGGTCACCATTGAACAATGGCATAGCATCATACGGATCACGACTGAAATTACGCAGGCTAGAAGTCTGAGTATATCTATTGTTTGATAAGGAGTTACTCGAATTTTGGGCTGACGCATTAATGGTTGTACTAGCAGCATGTGCTGAGGCATCGCTTAAGAAAACTTGAGACATATTTGCAAAATGTAAAAAAAAGAATTTAGAGAACAAAAGAAAATTTGGCTGAGAACACACAACACAGTGAACTTAAATGGGGAAAAAATGCTTAACGATTCTGCATAAGTAATTAAAAGTTGACAGGTTACACAGTAAGTAAAGAACTCACACAAGAAAAATATGCAACTGAATGAAGAACACTTTGAAAATCAAGAGAACTTGTACTTTACTCAAATCTGATTTGCTCAACTTTTACTTTAAATTGAATGAATGGCACAGTGAGTTGCCTTTACTTTCAATGCAACAGGGAAATACACAATAAAATGATGAAATGGACTCAATAAATCTTGTGCACAATTAAGAAAAACTGAGCAAAAACAATTCACTAAAAGAGAATAAAATGACACACAAAGAATAAAATATTATACACAGAACAGAGCATAAGAAACTGCACTGAAATAAACTGTAGCAATGTTGCAAAATTACAATTGCTAATCAACAAGTACTGCATAAAATTTTCTGCAAGAAAACTTTAATGGCAACACAATATTTGCACAAGAATTATTGCAAAATGAGTCAATGTGCAATAATAAAAATTATTACACACACACAAGAAAAGAAATATATTAAGGAATGAACACTTTAACTCTCAACTGCACTCAAGAAACACTTAACAAGCAAAAGAACAATTTACTCTAAAAGGAGAACTTAAAAATTGCACTAAGAGTGAATTTGTTCAATGAAACATGAAAAAAAATAATAGGCGCTGAAACACAGAACATAAAAAAAGTTTGAATACTTACAGTGATGCAGAACACAACACATAAACACAAACACAATACTAGAAGTTTCTTGCAATGAAACTTGATGTGTGAAAAATTTTGTAAAAAATGATTACTTGCTTGCACAAAATAATGGCACTATTGTCTGTGGAAATAAGACAAATTAGACACTGGCTAAATGAAAGAATATGAACACAAGAATGTTCAACACACAGGGAACAAAACAAAAATACACAAATGCTGGGAAGAAAAAAAAATATAACAGAAAACACTGAGTTGTGATGCAGAATAAAGCTGATAAATTACTGAAATACTTCACTGGAATACTGAGAACACTAGGTGATTCTGAAGTGTAAACGCAAGTTCTATACTGCTCATATGTTGCACACACAACAAAGGAAAAACACTAAGGTACTTACTTCAAGTGTATAAAAAGACACACAACACAACAGACATAAGATAAAGCACGAAAAATTAACACTGAATTAAGGAGACTAAAAGATTATTGCAAACAAACACTGAGTCTGATCAAGAGTCACTGAATGTCACTAAGAGAAAAATCACTGGAAACACAAAAGAAATGTCTCAACACTCGCAAATGTCTCTATGGAAAATATTATCGCTGTAACGACTTGGTGACGAATGAGGTAGACGGTGGAAGGTTGGAGGTGGAGGGTAGAGGAGACTGGTGGCTGACTACGATCACTGACTTCTCTCCACACTCGAAGAATTTGCGCTTAAATTGACGATAGACACACACAGGAGGCTTTTAACGGTGGCGCGAAAACACACTCTAGCTCTTGACCCCCTATGTGGTCCTTAAAGTATGGTGCTACAACCCTTAGTAGTTTACCAAAACACTGAAGAAGTTAGGTGAGTGGGTAATGGCTGAGTGAGGCGTCTGAGGCCGAGTGGTGAGTGGGCTGAAACAGGGCTAAGACCGGCAATGGTGAGACACACGTGGTCGTGGGTGGTTGGGTCTATGGGTTGAACGGCGTAAGCCCCACTGAGGACAGCCACACTGCCGCGAAGATAATTCTAAGCCGACTGGCTTAAAAACAACCCACAAAATACCACAACACCACAAGGATGAAAAAGAGCACTCAGAATTGCTTGGAGCTTGAATCACAAGCGATGAAGACTACTCACGTGGCTTGCTTGAATACTGGGGTAAGACACCTGGGTTAGTTGCTAGCTGGCTTATCTTAACCCTTCACACAGAATAGCTTGACAACTTCTCATGATGAGCACAGCAGAGGTAGAAGCTGGCTTGGCAGGCAAAAGAACTGGATGAAGTAGACTAGGCTGGACTGGACTCCCCCACCGCAGACTGGAAACTGGCTTATTTTGCAAACTCGGGTCAACCCCTCGGGAGTGATGCAAATAAGCAGATAAACACTAATACAAAGAGACTGGCCAGTGGATGGTGTAGAAGCTGGTAGGAGCTTGGGCGGGAGAACTGGCTTGAGGTAGCTGGCTGGCTAGGTCGGCCTACTGGTGACACGAAATGGCCGTCTTGCTTGTCGAAAGAAATCTCCGTACATTGGCGCAATTATCAATTTTACGCCCACACCGCTGTCACCATTTATCGTAGGGGTTCTTAATGGAGATATCGAGGGTTGAAGGTAGACACACTTGTTGGATGGTAACATATATTATCGGACTGTGATGATGAATGTGGAGCCCAGCCTCTGCCTGTCTTCGCCTGTAGGTCTACACGCCGTCTGAGAGGGAGGCAGAGGTACGAGCCTACACAGGTGCATCCCGTGACGTCACACAAAGTCACAGGCCTACAAGGGATCTCATATCTAAAGCACATGGATGATACTAATATGCTATGCTATATAACACAGGGATCAGCAACTATGCTGACACATTTTGAAATAACGAACCTTTATAACTTTAACATTCCAATGATTATTAAAAGCTGTTATATATGCACACTTGTCTCCAATTACATGTACGAGCGAAAATTCTTCTTCTTAAATCTCATCAAGTAGAAGATTCAAAATAGATTTAGTGATTTAGTGTCTGAGATAATTAAAATATGCAAATCTATGAAAGAATAACTCAGAACAAGCGACTGTTAAATGTCAAGATTAAATATAACAATATGAATATATTAATAAACAGAATATATTATATTATATACTATTATATTATATAATGTAATATATTATAAACAGAAAAGTAGAGGGTAGGGTCGAACCTTTGTCCCGAGAGTAACATTTACAACAGATGTACCTGTTAATCTCAAGACCACAGTTCGAGCCTCCCGTCCACCGTTTTTTTTTTTTTCGACAGTCATTTATTATAACTTAAATTGAGTTCCTATAATAGATGGCTAAATTAGCTAACCAGTTAAAAATAAAGAAACGGTGACAATAGGTGGCTGTAATATGAATTCAAGCAATATATTGCGTCTGGTATGACAGTGATGGAGTAAATGATGATGCAAGTGTTTCTTATTTCTCGGGTGACCCTACCTCGGTGGGAAACGGCCCATGTATTAATTAAAAATACATATTATATAAAATTATAACTCGGAACAGCTGAATCAGTGACCTTTTACACACTTAAGGGTGTATAACAGGTATGAAAAGAGGCAGTGTGTAACCACAACAGTACAATAAAAATTATCTGTGATATTATGGGGAATAAATCAATAAAACGTGATTCAATGGCCCAAGTATAAATAAAAGAACATGACTTCCACTCTGGCAATGATCAATGAATCCTTGAGGAAGTGACACTATATGGCCACATAAATTTTGTAGATTTAACCTAGGATTACACTAATTTATTCCTGATCAGAAGATATATCCATTTTTTTTATGGAAACTAATTTGTTTAATACGAAGGGTCCGAAAATTCTTCTTTTCTAGGGTTGTAATTTTTGTATTTGACCTAGACTTACTACTTTTATTCATATTTATACAATATAACAAGAAAAATACATGTTGATAAAAGTAAGTTTGACATTGGTCCAAGTCGGACCGAAACGTTGTCATGATCTTCTCTCTGCTATGTGCGGGTCATTTGTGTATTGTTCCAGTCACGGTATTGTGTCTTTTTGTTGTTTATAAGTTTGACAATTTTGCGACAGTAATAATACATTAATCATCAATTAAAACATAAGAGAATGTATTGGTTAAGTGAAATTTAATGCACCATGCATGGATTTTTTTTCTAAAATGGCTCAACCCTCGGCCTTAATAACGTCACTTGCAACGCTTCCTCGCTAACCAGTCTAAACTCAGTTTAAATCTGTCTCAGATGTTACTAAAATAAAAGTCAATATATAATTTAGTTCATTGTCGTGATGTATTGTGTTGTTATTACTGCTTAAGACTATAAATGCAACAGAAATAACAGTATTTCTTATCTTAAATTTTGGATGCTGGTGTTAGTTATAAATTATTGCCTCTAGTTACACTTTATTTTAAGAAGAGAATAACTACACGAGTTTCCAGACCATAGCTGAGATCAAGATAAACTGCACAGAGAGAGCCTTGTTATACAGATCATTTCGGGCAACCTAGGTTTTGTTCCCAGGATGCGACCCACAAGCGTCGACTAACACCCAGGTACCTACTTAATGTTAGATGAACAGGGACAGCAGGTGTTTCCACTCATTCAGGGGATCGAACCACAGATCTCAAATTAAATTTAAATTTAAGGTTGAACGTAAATACTTAATTATAATAAGTGAATTCTATTCACTACGCATTTATAAATCCATAACATCAAGTTTGAATATGTCAGATAACTACAAACGTGTTAATTCTCTCAACTTACTCCCATTTTTTTTTTTTTGGAATGAGCAAACACCAGTCACATAAACCAATTCGTCTCAATGCAAGGGTTAAATCTGTTTTAGTTTTCAATCTGAGTGGGCTAATTTGAGAGTTATGCCCACCTAACACAAAGGTCACTTTGCCATGACGCTTCTCTGGGTTTACCCCCATATTATCCCGCTGTGAAGGTGATTATTAACTCAGCGCTGCCAACCATACAATCGTAATTTCATTAATTCGATAATTCATTCAATTACGAGTTAATCTTAAAAATATATTATAAAAAAACTGTTACCTAAGTCCCATCTACTAGGTTTTTGTTTTAATTTTAGGCAGTTGCTAGAAAGGTGTAATATAAGTTTTATTGTCTACTTTATCGTCTACTTTATTCTTACATTACATACACTTCAGCTTTACTGTAGTGTTACCTTTATTACTACACAGGTAATAATTAAATTACTAAACGTCATTACATTCACTGTTTGCTGATAATTGCGTCTCTTTACTAGTGACTAATTTAATATTTGATAAAGCAGAGTCGACGTTAATGGCTACTCCTTCAAGAGTAGTCTCGTCTTTCTGGTTCATCGTAATGAATTTCACATAGTATAAACAATGCTTATCTAGGAATCTCAGTTTTAACTTGACTCACGAAATCGTAATGACACGACTGCAAACAAACCATACCACGTGTGGGGTTAGAACCCGCGATCATTGTCCTCTTCGCTTTCGGGCTGAGTGGACGCACTGCGCAAACAGCTCCTGCTTTCTCTGGTGCGCAACTTCCTGTTTTCACCAAGATGACTGCCAGCTACCGCAGGAGCAGCAACACCGTGTGTGTTGACCTTGTTAAAGGGACAATTTACCCTACGAATGCCTCTGTTTTATTACCAACGATTATACGGGACACGTATGGCATTGAAATTGAAGAATTACACGGAATAGCACTTAATGACTCATCACGAATCTTCATAAAGTTCTGCACAGTGGAGGCATATGAAAGGACGGTGACTCAGTATCAGGAGAAGAACATGACTCAAGAAATCGTAATGACACGATTGCTAACAAACCATACCCCCGGCCGGGATTGAACCCGCGGTCATAGAGTCTCAAAACTCCAGCCCGTCGCGTTAGCCACTAGACCAGCTAGCCACAATAAGATTCGTCCAACTAGGTATATTTCTACACCATAGGAAGGTTAGCACAGGCACCACTGTGACCACAAATGCAAGTTTTTACAGACGAATCTCCAGCTAGCGTGGCCGTGACGAACTCTAGCTCTAGTCCCTTCACTAGCTGGTCCCTTCGGCTAGCTGGTCTAGTGGCTAACGCGACGGGCTGGAGTTTTGAGACTCTATGACCGCGGGTTCAATCCCGGCCGGGGGTATGGTTTGTTTGCAATCGTGTCATTACGATTTCTTGAGTCATGTTGACGGCAGTGAAGGGACTAGAGCTAGAGTTTGTCACGGCCACGCTAGCTGGAGATTCGTCTGTAAAAACTTGCATTTGTGGTCACAGTTGTGCCTATGCTAACCTTCCTATGGTGTAGAAATATACCTAGTTGGACGAATCTTATTGTGGCTAGCTGGTCTAGTGGCTAACGCGACGGGCTGGAGTTTTGAGACTCTATGACCGCGGGTTCAATCCCGGCCGGGGGTATGGTTTGTTTGCAATCGTGTCATTACGATTTCTTGAGTCATGTTGACGGCAGTGAAGGGACTAGAGCTAGAGTTTGTCACGGCCACGCTAGCTGGAGATTCGTCTGTAAAAACTTGCATTTGTGGTCACAGTTGTGCCTATGCTAACCTTCCTATGGTGTAGAAATATACCTAGTTGGACGAATCTTATTGTGGCTAGCTGGTCTAGTGGCTAACGCGACGGGCTGGAGTTTTGAGACTCTATGACCGCGGGTTCAATCCCGGCCGGGGGTATGGTTTGGAGAAGAACATCACCGTATCATCTGGTCTGGAGGTACGCCTGCGGGATGCCTCAAAATACTACACCTGGGTGAGGATCCGCAACGTTCCTTTCGAGGCAGACGATGTGGATATCAGAGAGACATTTCAAAGATATGGTGAGGTGCATGCTATAACTTTAGTTCGATGGACGGAGGGAATCTATGAAGGGTTGCCGGCTGGATCGTACACCGTCAAGATGTCTTTAAGAAGACCTATTCCATCGTATGTTGTCCTGGAGGATTTTAGGACCTACGCGGGACAGCGCCTGTGCGGCGCTTTTGACCACATGGTGGTTGGATGTGGTAAAGCAGCAGCGCCGCGGCCTTGGGAACGGCAAGTAGTCACAGAGTCTCAGGCGGCACCTCTGCCGAAGACTTCGAGTGCAGCAGGCAAAGGTAATTGGGCGGACGAAGTGGAGGGCGTGGAAGAGAATTGTGTGACGCTACCAGTGGCTTCGGATGCTCCCCCGCAAACGGGCCGGGAGTTGAGCAGCAGCCTGTGGGGGTGGGAGAGACCGGTGATCCACAGGAGTTATCTACAGTGGAGTCAGAGTGCACATGCTGTGGATTCCATCTCACATTGGTCTTCAGATGCATGATAGAACTGATAAATTGGCTAAGCTGTATGCTTTCAAAGAGGGAGTAGATTACAATCTTGGCTTGTCAGTTAGCAGTTTGAGAACAATAATACGAAAAGAACTTCAAATGAACTTTATTGACTTAAGACTTAGGGAGATTGACACAAGTCAGTCCATCTATCATCATTCCATCATGCAGGAGGATCCACATGTCTATAGTGCATCCAACAAGATAAGCAGACTCTTGGATGTCACTACTGCCCGGCTCCGGCTGGGTTACAAGTATCTATGGCAGGTTAAATCACCACCACCAGATGTAGACCAAACGAAATGTAAACTTTGCCAGATGGACTATTGTCACACCTTGCGTCATTATGTACTGGAGTGTGATAAAATTAATGAATTTAGAAACAACTCACTCAGAAATGTTCAAGAAATGGCAAAGTATTTTATCCACAGTGGTATATTACAGACCATTCTGGAGAAATACCCTGACTTTGCTAGCTGTATTTACAACTCATTACAATTCTGACCAGGTGTGGACGTATCAGTGGTTCATTACTTTGTAATTTGTTCATTACCGTAACCATGTATAGGAGTGAGGCTGATTCATTACCTTTGTAACCTGCCATGATTGTGACCAGATCTACCTGGAGTTCATTACCTTTGTAACTAGTTCAGCTATCATAACTTTGGGGTCCAGTCCCTGGACCCATTATGTACCTTTGTAATCTTTTGACTACCGCCCACAGGATGGGTATGTGGTAACTACCGCCCACAGGATGGGTATGGGGTGCATAATAAAGATATTAAACTAACTAAACTACACTGGGAAGAGAGAGACGTCCACACCTGACGAAGGCTGACGCAGAAGTCCTATGATAATCTATGTATTTGCGTCTGCGCTGTATAGCCCTTGTGGTTTAGCGCTTCTTTTTAATAATAATAATAATAATAATAATAATAATAATAATAATAATAATAATAATAATAATAATAATAATAATAATAATAATAATAATAATAATAATAATGTATTTGTGTATACCTGAATAAACTTACTGATGTTATTTACTCCAGCCAGACGACCAGTATCACCATCATCTCTCACCATCACTACAACTAGACTCCAGCCAGACGACCAGTATCACCATCATCTCTCACCATCACTACAACTAGACTCCAGCCAGACGACCAGTATCACCATCACTACAACTAGACTCCAGCCAGACGACCAGTATCACCATCATCTCTCACCATCACTACAACTAGACTCCAGCCAGACGACCAGTATCACCATCATCTCTCACCATCACTACAACTAGACTCCAGCCAGACGACCAGTATCACCATCATCTCTCACCATCACTACAACTAGACTCCAGCCAGACGACCAGTATCACCATCACTACAACTAGACTCCAGCCAGACGACCAGTATCACCATCATCTCTCACCATCACTACAACTAGACTCCAGCCAGACGACCAGTATCACCATCATCTCTCACCATCACTACAACTAGACTCCAGCCAGACGACCAGTATCACCATCATCTCTCACCATCACTACAACTAGACTCCAGCCAGACGACCAGTATCACCATCATCTCTCACCATCACTACAACTAGACTCCAGCCAGACGACCAGTATCACCATCATCTCTCACCATCACTACAACTAGACTCCAGCCAGACGACCAGTATCACCATCATCTCTCACCATCACTACAACTAGACTCCAGCCAGACGACCAGTATCACCATCATCTCTCACCATCACTACAACTAGACTCCAGCCAGACGACCAGTATCACCATCATCTCTCACCATCACTACAACTAGACTCCAGCCAGACGACCAGTATCACCATCATCTCTCACCATCACTACAACTAGACTCCAGCCAGACGACCAGTATCACCATCATCTCTCACCATCACTACAACTAGACTCCAGCCAGACGACCAGTATCACCATCATCTCTCACCATCACTACAACTAGACTCCAGCCAGACGACCAGTATCACCATCACTACAACTAGACTCCAGCCAGACGACCAGTATCACCATCATCTCTCACCATCACTACAACTAGACTCCAGCCAGACGACCAGTATCACCATCATCTCTCACCATCACTACAACTAGACTCCAGCCAGACGACCAGTATCACCATCATCTCTCACCATCACTACAACTAGACTCCAGCCAGACGACCAGTATCACCATCACTACAACTAGACTCCAGCCAGACGACCAGTATCACCATCATCTCTCACCATCACTACAACTAGACTCCAGCCAGACGACCAGTATCACCATCATCTCTCACCATCACTACAACTAGACTCCAGCCAGACGACCAGTATCACCATCATCTCTCACCATCACTACAACTAGACTCCAGCCAGACGACCAGTATCACCATCATCTCTCACCATCACTACAATCACCATCACTACAACTAGACTCCAGCCAGACGACCAGTATCACCATCATCTCTCACCATCACTACAACTAGACTCCAGCCAGACGACCAGTATCACCATCATCTCTCACCATCACTACAACTAGACTCCAGCCAGACGACCAGTATCACCATCATCTCTCACCATCACTACAACTAGACTCCAGCCAGACGACCAGTATCACCATCATCTCTCACCATCACTACAACTAGACTCCAGCCAGACGACCAGTATCACCATCATCTCTCACCATCACTACAACTAGACTCCAGCCAGACGACCAGTATCACCATCATCTCTCACCATCACTACAACTAGACTCCAGCCAGACGACCAGTATCACCATCATCTCTCACCATCACTACAACTAGACTCCAGCCAGACGACCAGTATCACCATCATCTCTCACCATCACTACAACTAGACTCCAGCCAGACGACCAGTATCACCATCATCTCTCACCATCACTACAACTAGACTCCAGCCAGACGACCAGTATCACCATCATCTCTCACCATCACTACAACTAGACTCCAGCCAGACGACCAGTATCACCATCATCTCTCACCATCACTACAACTAGACTCCAGCCAGACGACCAGTATCACCATCATCTCTCACCATCACTACAACTAGACTCCAGCCAGACGACCAGTATCACCATCATCTCTCACCATCACTACAACTAGACTCCAGCCAGACGACCAGTATCACCATCATCTCTCACCATCACTACAACTAGACTCCAGCCAGACGACCAGTATCACCATCATCTCTCACCATCACTACAACTAGACTCCAGCCAGACGACCAGTATCACCATCATCTCTCACCATCACTACAACTAGACTCCAGCCAGACGACCAGTATCACCATCATCTCTCACCATCACTACAACTAGACTCCAGCCAGACGACCAGTATCACCATCACTACAACTAGACTCCAGCCAGACGACCAGTATCACCATCATCTCTCACCATCACTACAACTAGACTCCAGCCAGACGACCAGTATCACCATCATCTCTCACCATCACTACAACTAGACTCCAGCCAGACGACCAGTATCACCATCATCTCTCACCATCACTACAACTAGACTCCAGCCAGACGACCAGTATCACCATCATCTCTCACCATCACTACAACTAGACTCCAGCCAGACGACCAGTATCACCATCACTACAACTAGCACTTTTAAATTATTATAATAAAAAAGAAGCGCTAAACCACAAGGGCTGTACAACACTGCTAGGCCTTTTAAAGCTGGCAGCCAGAAATCTAAAACTGGTCTTCAGTTCTGTCGCGCCTAGAGGCAGTTTTTTTAAGCACTTGATCATCTTGCAACTGAATGTTGTCTTACGATAATCTTGCAACTGAATGTTGTCTTATGATGATCTTGCAACTGAATGTTGTCTTATGATGATCTTGCAACTGAATGTTGTCTTATGATGATCTTGCAACTGAATGTTGTCTTATGATAATCTTGCAACTGAATGTTGTCTTATGATGATCTTGCAACTGAATGTTGTCTTATGATAATCTTGCAACTGAATGTTGTCTTATGATGATCTTGCAACTGAATGTTGTCTTATGATAATCTTGCAACTGAATGTTGTCTTATGATGATCTTGCAACTGAATGTTGTCTTATGATGATCTTGCAACTGAATGTTGTCTTATGATGATCTTGCAACTGAATGTTGTCTTATGATGATCTTGCAACTGAATGTTGTCTTATGATGTTCTTGCAACTGAATGTTGTCTTATGATGATCTTGCAACTGAATGTTGTCTTATGATGATCTTGCAACTGAATGTTGTCTTATGATAATCTTGCAACTGAATGTTGTCTTATGATGATCTTGCAACTGAATGTTGTCTTATGATAATCTTGCAACTGAATGTTGTCTTATGATGATCTTGCAACTGAATGTTGTCTTATGATGATCTTGCAACTGAATGTTGTCTTATGATAATCTTGCAACTGAATGTTGTCTTATGATGATCTTGCAACTGAATGTTGTCTTATGATGATCTTGCAACTGAATGTTGTCTTATGATAATCTTGCAACTGAATGTTGTCTTATGATGATCTTGCAACTGAATGTTGTCTTATGATGATCTTGCAACTGAATGTTGTCTTATGATAATCTTGCAACTGAATGTTGTCTTATGATGATCTTGCAACTGAATGTTGTCTTATGATGATCTTGCAACTGAATGTTGTCTTATGGAGGATTTCATTGCTTCACTTTACTTTGATGTCCAGAGATCCAGGGATGATCTTATACACAAACAATGATGACCAAGTCATCCTGACTCTCACTCTCATAGTTATGTATATTAATTAACTCAAATTAAGTTTAATTAACTCCTGTCCATTAATAAACAGAAAGGTTCAGGCGGGGATCGAACCGCCGTCCTCACATTTACAGTCCGACGCTCTACCGACTGAGCTAACAAGGGAAATTAAATGGGAGTATTCAGAAGTAATTGTAATTGTATTATATTGTATTACAGTACAGTAGTCAAAAGATTACAGAGGTACATAATGGGTCCAGGGACTGTAGCTCAACATTACAGAGGTACATAATGGGTCCAGGGACCGTAGCTCAACATTACAGAGGTACATAATGGGTCCAGGGACTGTAGCTCAACATTACAGAGGTACATAATGGGTCCAGGAACTGGGCCCCCAAAGTTTTGATAGCTGAACAAGGTACAAAGGTAATGAATCATGTAAGTCAATTTAATTACGTTTATACATGGCTACAATCATGAACAAATTATACAGTAATGAGCAATTCACACGTCCACAACCGGTCACAACTGTAATGAGTTATTGGTGCAAATATAAATTTTTGGGTCACACATACACACACACACACACACACACACACACACACACACACACACACACACACACACACACACACACACACACACACACACACACACACACACAAGAAGAAAGGAAGAAACTGAGAGAGATGGTACAAAGGCGAAAGGAGGAAAGAGAGGGGATGGAGAAGACAGACAGGAGATCCCAGACCCAGGAAGAAGATCTAATACAGCCTCCCTCACAACTTTCTATAGAAGGCTCCCAACCAGGTCAACCCCAGTGCAACCAAACACTCTAAATCAAAACACCCATGCCACATCCAATGCCCCCACCCACTACATTACAAACTTCACCCCCACAGCAACAACCCATAGTTCCTTACCAGGTCTCCCACTTCCCCAACCCCAATATACTTCCCAGACCACAGTCTTAGAAAAGAAGTTGAAGGTGTGGTATACAAATGCAGATGGAATAACAAACAAGTATGAGGAGTGGCACGAAAGAATCAAAGAGACATCCCCAGACATAATAGCACTCACAGAAACAAAACTCACCAGAATAATAACAGATTCAATCTTTCAATCCGGATATCAAATCTTCAGGAAAGACAGAGGGAGGAGAGGGGGAGGAGGAGTTGCACTGCTCATTAAAAACCAGTGGGGTTTTGAGAAAATGGAAGGAATGGATGGCATGGGCGAAAGGGACTACTTAGTAGGAACAATCCAGTCTGAGGGACATAAGGTGATAATTGCAGTAATGTACAACCCACCACAGAACTGCAGGAGGCCAAGAGAAGAATACGATGAGAGCAACAGAGCAATGATCAACACACTAGCCGAGGTGGCCAGGAGAGCACACATGGGGGGAGCAAAGTTACTAGTTATGGGTGATTTCAATCACAAGGAGATTGACTGGGAAAACCTGGAGCCCCATGGGGGTCCCGAAACATGGAGAGCCAAGATGATGGATGTGGTACTGGAGAACCTCATGCATCAACATGTTAGAGACACTACCAGAGAGAGAGGAGAGGATGAACCAGCAAGGTTGGACCTTGTATTCACAATGAGTAGTTCGGACATCGAGGGTATCATGTATGAAAGGCCCCTGGGAGCTAGTGATCGTGTGGTTCTGTGCTTCGACTACATAGTTGAGCTCCAAGTGGAGAGAGTAGCAGGAATAGGCTGGGAAAAAACAAACTACAAAAGGGGGAACTACTCAGGCATGAGGAACTTCCTTCAAGACATTCAGTGGGAGAGGGAACTGACAGGAAAACCAGTACAAGAAATGATGGACTATGTAGCAACAAAATGCAAGGAGGCAGAGGAGAGGTTTGTTCCCAAGGGAAACAGAAATAAGGGGAAGAACAGAACGAGTCCTTGGTTCACCCAAAGGTGTAGGGAGGCAAAAACTAGGTGTACTAGAGAATGGAGAAGGTACAGAAGAGAGAGAACTCAGGAAAATAAAGAAATCAGCCGAAGAGCCAGAAACGAATATGCACAGATAAGAAGGGAGGCTCAGAGACAATATGAAAATGACATAGCATCAAAAGTAAAGACTGACCCGAAGCTGTTGTACAGCCACATCAGGAGGAAAACAACAGTCAAGGACCAGGTAATCAGACTGAGGAAGGGTGATGGGGAATTCACAAGAAACGACCGAGAGGTATGTCAGGAGCTCAACACAAGATTTAAAGAGGTATTTACAGTGGAAACCAGTAGGACTCCAAGAAATCAGAACAGGGGGGCACACCAGCAAGTGCTGGATGAGGTACATATAACCAAGGAGGAGGTGAAGAAGCTGCTATGCGAACTTGACACCTCAAAGGCGGTGGGACCAGACAACATCTCTCCATGGGTCCTTAAAGAGGGAGCAGAGATTTTGTGTGAGCCATTAACAAAGATCTTCAACACATCATTTGAAACTGGGCAACTCCCTGAGGTATGGAAAATGGCAAATGTAGTCCCAATTTTTAAAAAGGGAGACAGACATGAGGCACTAAACTACAGACCTGTATCACTAACGTGTATAGTATGCAAGGTCATGGAGAAGATCATCAGGAGGAGAGTGGTGGGGCACCTGGAAAGAAACAAGTGTATAATTGACAACCAGCACGGTTTCAGGGAAGGAAAATCCTGTGTCACAAACCTACTAGAGTTTTATGACAAGGTGACAGAAGTAAGACAAGAGAGAGAGGGGTGGATCGACTGCGTATTTTTGGACTGCAAGAAGGCTTTCGACACAGTTCCTCACAAGAGGTTACTGCAAAAGCTAGAGGACCAGGCACACATAACAGGAAAGGCACTGCAATGGATCAGAGAATTCCTGACAGGGAGGCAACAACGAGTCATGGTACGCGACGAGGTGTCAGAGTGGGCGCCTGTGACAAGCGGGGTTCCACAGGGGTCAGTCCTAGGACCTGTGCTGTTCTTGGTATACGTGAACGACATAACGGAAGGGATAGACTCAGAAGTGTCCTTGTTTGCAGACGATGTGAAGTTAATGAGAAGAATCGAATCGGACGAGGATCAGGCAGGACTACAAAGAGATCTGGAGAGGCTACAAGCCTGGTCCAGCAACTGGCTCCTTGAATTTAACCCTGCCAAATGCAAAGTCATGAAGATTGGGGAAGGGCAAAGAAGACCGCAGACACAATATAGTTTAGATGGCCAAAGACTGCAAACCTCACTCAAGGAAAAAGATCTGGGGGTGAGTATAACACCGAGCATATCTCCTGAGGCGCACATCAATCAGATAACTGCTGCAGCATACGGGCGCCTGGCAAACCTACGGATAGCGTTCCGATACCTCAGTAAGGATTCGTTTAAGACTCTGTACACCATCTACGTCAGGCCCATACTGGAGTATGCAGCACCAGTTTGGAATCCACACCTAGTCAAGCACGTCAAGAAATTAGAGAAAGTGCAAAGGTTTGCAACAAGACTAGTCCCAGAGCTACGGGGATTGTCCTATGAAGAAAGGTTGAGGGAAATCGGCCTGACGACACTGGAGGCCAGGAGGGTCAGGGGAGACATGATAACGACATATAAAATACTGCGCGGAATAGACGAGGTGGACAAAGACGGGATGTTCCAGAGATGGGACACAGACACAAGAGGTCACAATTGGAAGTTGAAGACTCAGATGAATCAAAGGGATGTTAGGAAGTATTTCTTCAGTCATAGAGTAGTCAGGCCATGGAATAGCCTAGAAAGTGATGTGGTGGAGGCAGGAACCATACATAGTTTTAAGGCGAGGTATGATAGAGCTCATGGGGCAGGGAGAGAGAGGACCTAGTAGCAATCAGCGAAGAGGCGGGGCCAGGAGCTGTGACTCGACCCCTGCAACCACAAATAGGTGAGTACAAATAGGTGAGTACACACACGCACAACACACACACACACACACACACACACACAACACACACACACAGACACAACACACACAGACACAACACACACACAGACACAACACACTCACACACAACACACACTCACACAACACACACTCACACAACACACACTCACACAACACACACTCACACACACACACACACACGTTCCTGACAATCAACTTCTTGGCATACTTTGTATCTTCTAATTCAGATCTTTTTTTTTTTTTTATTTAAAACAGTGCGATACAAATGGCAGAAATATATTAAAAAGATACACGACAAAAGATTACACACTGTGTGTGTGTGTGTGTATGTATGTACTCAATTAGGTGAGTACATACATACACACACACACACACACACGTACGTTCCTGACAATCAACTTCTTGGCATACTTTGTATCTTCTAATTCAGATCTTTATCAGTTTTTGTGGTAGTCCTGAGGGCGTCTCGCTGTCCACTTGACGTTTACCAGACGTATTAGTCTTCCTTAATTCAACCAGATGACTTTTAATCTCTTTAATCAGTACACTATTTTGTAAATCATCGCAGGAAATATCTATATTCTTCCTGACCATGTTGACTGACTTTATATCCGGGAAATATCTCATTCTAATGCGGAACCAGTAGACGATATCCATGTGGTGGGTGAGGCCGGAGCTGACAACTATGTCCATGAATGCCAGGCGCAGGTATTGTTGTCCTGCTTTACACCGGTAATTTTCACAACTTTTGTGAAACAGGAGTACTTTCTCATATATTGTTTTACTACTTGGATGGCGATCTTAGAACAACCACCACCGTTGCAGTATATCAAGGTCCCATCTTGGCAGGCATATATAGAAACAACGTGATGGGCACCAGTCAAGTATACAATACAACCATGACCTTTGGGTAGAGGAGGCTGACGGAGTAGTTTCTTGTCCTTTAGTATTTTACACACTTGACCGAATGCTCGAGGCGTGTTACTTATAATGGTGGTGATGTCTTTCTTATTTAGTAGTCTGGTGGACTCCAGGAGTGGGTGATAAACACCAGTACACTTAACTTCCATTCTCTTCCCGTCACTCATCAATCCGATAAGTCACAAGGATACTTGCGGGGCTCGAACCCGCGTTGCTTGAGTTTTACAACTCTTGCTAACCACTAGGCCAGCGGGATACAAGTAAATATTTTCAAAAATATGTATTTATACACCATAAGAATGTTTACATAGGTCCCTTATAGTGAATGATAATGTAGTGAGTTACATAGTGATAGTGACATGTGTTATATTAGTGTAGATAGTACAGTGAGTTATATAGTGATAGTGACATGTGTTATATTAGTGTAGATAGTACAGTGAGTTATATAGTGATAGTGACATGTGTTATATTAGTGTAGATAGTACAGTGAGTTATATAGTGATAGTGGCATGTGTTATATTAGTGTAGATAGTGCAGTGAGTTATACAGTGATAGTGACATGTGTTATATTAGTGTAGATAGTGCAGTGAGTTATATAGTGATAGTGACATGTGTTATATTAGTGTAGATAGTACAGTGAGTTATATAGTGATAGTGGCATGTGTTATAATAGTGTAGATAGTGCAGTGAGTTATATAGTGATAGTGGCATGTGTTATAATAGTGTAGATAGTGCAGTGAGTTATATAGTGATAGTGGCATGTGTTATAATAGTGTAGATAGTGCAGTGAGTTATATAGTGATAGTGACATGTGTTATATTAGTGTAGATAGTCCAGTGAGTTATATAGTGATAGTCTAGTGTTACATAGTGATAGTGTAGTGTAGTGTAGTGTTGTGTAGTGTAGTGTAGTGTATTGGTCACAAACATCCATGGTTGTTATAAAGGGCATTTCTTCAGATTAAGTCAGTTTTGTCCCAGGATGCGACCCACACCAGTTAAATAACACCCAGGTACCCATTTTTCTGATTGAGAACAAACAACCAATGTAAAGAAACATGTTTCTACCTTTGTCAGGACTCGAACCTAGACCCTCTCCATGAAGTGAGAGCTTTATCCACCAGGCCAGAGAGCTTTATCCACCAGGCCAGAGAGGTTTATCCACCAGGCCAGAGAGCTTTATCCACCAGGCCAGAGAGCTTTATCCACCAGGCCAGAGAGCTTTATCCACCAGGCCAGAGAGGTTTATCCACCAGGCCAGAGAGCTTTATCCACCAGGCCAGAGAGCTTTATCCACCAGGCCAGAGAGCTTTATTCACCAGGCCAGAGAGCTTTATCCACCAGGCCAGAGAGCTTTATACACCAGGCCAGAGAGCTTTATCCACCAGGCCAGAGAGCTTTATCCACCAGGCCAGAGAGCTTTATCCACCAGGCCAGAGAGCTTTATCCACCAGGCCACAGAGCTTTATCCACCAGGCCACGGGGCACCAAAACAGGAGATGTGATAAAGCTAATGGAGCAGGAAGAGTGAGCTAGTAGCGACCAGTGAAGAGGCGGGGCCAGGAGCTGTGACCCGACTCGTGCAACCACAATAGGTGAGCACAGACTCACTATGGCCGTCACACATCATCTACTCTACCTTCCTCAACTCTACTCTCCACTCTTCTACATACTTATAATTATATTTTCTTCCCTCTTCCTACTTTATACAAAATATTTTATCAAATTAAACAATAATAATATTTACACCACGACATTTATACCAGCGAATTTATATTTTAATTTTACATCTGCTTCTCATTACGTCGCTTTTCTAGTGAAAAATTATACTTGTATTTTTAATAAGCTTTAATACAAAACTATTTATCGTATGTAATATATAAATTAGGATAATTAATGTAGATAATATATATATAAAAAGCAGAAAGGGCGTAACAGCTATTACAGCTTCTGAGTTTGTCTTAGACATCTTGATGTTAATATATGTATCAACAAACACTAATTACACGGGCATTTTATGGTCATAATATAAATATATAATATTGGTTTATAATATTACGCAAATCCTTTAGTTATTTTTGTATATTAATTGAATAATTTTAATATTTATTTGTTTGTGGGTAGACAACTATAAGGATATTGTAAGTAAAAGTTTGTTTACGTTGAGAAGACATCTTGTACACTCCTAGTCTGATATTATTTATAATAATTTTATTCATAAATATAATGTAAGAGCATAATTATAAGTTATTATTGGTCCATCCTTGATGATGGTTAGGCTCTAGCTCTAGGGTCCTTTCAAGGTTCCTTGATGATGGTTAGGCTCTAGCTCTAGGGTCCTCTCCAGGAAGGTTGCTTGATGATGGTTAGGCTCTAACTCTAGGGTCCTTTCAAGGTTCCTTGATGATGGTTAGGCTCTAGCTCTAGAGTCCTCTCCAGGAAGGTTGCTTGATGATGGTTAGGCTCTAGCTCTAGGGTCCTCTCAAGGTTCCTTGATGATGGTCAGGCTCTAGCTCTAGGGTCCTCTCAAGGTTCCTTGATGATGGTCAGGCTCTAGCTCTAGGGTCCTCTCAAGGAAGGTTGCTTGATGATGGTTAGGCTCTAGCTCTAGCGTCCTCTCAAGGAAGGTTGCTTGATGATGGTTAGGCTCTAGCTCTAGGGTCCTCTCAAGGAAGGTTGCTTGATGATGGATAGGCTCTAGCTCTAGGGTCCTCTCAAGGAAGGTTGCTTGATGATGGTTAGGCTCTAGCTCTAGGGTCCTCTCAAGGTTCCTTGATGATGGTTAGGCTCTAGCTCTAGGATCCTCTCAAGGTTCCTTGATGATGGTCAGGCTCTAGCTCTAGGGTCCTCTCAAGGAAGGTTGCTTGATGATGGTTAGGCTCTAGCTCTAGGGTCCTCTCAAGGAAGGTTGCTTGATGATGGTTAGGCTCTAGCTCTAGGGTCCTCTCAAGGAAGGTTGCTTGATGATGGTTAGGCTCTAGCTCTAGGGTCCTCTCAAGGAAGGTTGCTTGATGATGGTTAGGCTCTAGCTCTAGGGTCCTCTCAAGGTTCCTTGATGAAGGTTAGGCTCTAGCTCTAGGGTCCTCTCAAGGTTCCTTGATCATGGTCACGCTCTAGCTCTAGGGTCCTCTCAAGGAAGGTTGCTTGATGATGGTTAGGCTCTAGCTCTAGGGTCCTCTCAAGGAAGGTTGCTTGATGATGGTTAGGCTCTAGCTCTAGGGTCCTCTCAAGGAAGGTTGCTTGATGATGGTTAGGCTCTAGCTCTAGGGTCCTCTCAAGGAAGGTTGCTTGATGCTGGTTAGGTTCTAGCTCTAGGGTCCTCTCAAGGTTCCTTGATGATGGTTAGGTTTTAGCTCTAGGTTCCTTGATGATAGTTAGGTTCTAGCTCTAGGGTCCTCTCAAGGAATCTTCCTTTGATGCTGGTTAGGTTCTTGCTCTAGGGTCCTCTCAAGGTTAGTTGATGATGGTTAGGTTCTAGCTCTAGGGTCCTCTCAAGGAAGCTTCCTTGATGCTGGTTAGGTTCTAGCTCTAGGGTCCTCTCAAGGTTCCTTGATGATGGTTAGGTTCTAGCTCTAGGGTCCTCTCAAGGAAGCTTCCTTGATGCTGGTTAGGCTCTAGCTCTAGGGTCCTCTCAAGGAAGCTTCCTTGATGCTGGTTAGGCTCTAGCTCTAGGGTCCTCTCAAGGAAGGTTCCTTGATGCTGGTCAGGCTCTAGCTCTAGGGACCCCTCAAGGAAGGTTCCTTGATGCTGGTTAGGTAGTAGCTCTAGGGTCCCCTCAAGGAAGGTTCCTTGATGCTGGTTAGGTTCTAGCTCTAGGGTCCTCTCATGGAAGGTTCCTTGATGATGGTTAGGTTCTAGCTCTAGGGTTCTCTCAAGGAAGGTTCCTTGATGCTGGTTAGGTTCTAGCTCTAGGGTCCTCTCAAGGAAGGTTCCTTGATGCTGGTCAGGCTCTAGCTCTAGGGTCCTCTCAAGGAAGGTTCCTTGATGCTGGTTAGGCTCTAGCTCTAGGGTCCCCCTCAAGGAAGGTTCCTTGATGCTGGTCAGGCTCTAGCTCTAGGGTCCCCCAAGGAAGATTTCTTGATGCTGGTTAGGCTCTAGCTCTAGGGTCCCCCTCAAGGAAGGTTCCTTGATGCTGGTCAGGCTCTAGCTCTAGGGACCCCTCAAGGAAGGTTCCTTGATGCTGGTCAGGCTCTAGCTCTAGGGTCCTCTCAAGGAAGGTTCCTTGATGATGGTTAGGTTCTAGCTCTAGGGTCCTCTCAAGGAAGGTTCCTTGATGCTGGTCAGGCTCTAGCTCTAGGGTCCTCTCAAGGAAGGTTCCTTGATGCTGGTTAGGTTCTAGCTCTAGGGTCCTCTCAAGGAAGGTTCATTGATGCTGGTTAGGTTCTAGCTCTAGGGCCCTCAACTAAGGTTCCTTGATGCTGGTTAGGCTCTAGCTCTAGGGTCCTCTCAAGGAAGGTTCCTTGATGCTGGTCAGGCTCTAGCTCTAGGGTCCTCTCAAGGAAGGTTCCTTGATGCTGGTCAGGCTCTAGCTCTAGGGACCCCTGAAGGAAGGTTCCTTGATGCTTGTTAGGTACTAGCTCCAGGGTCCCCTCAAGGAAGGTTCCTTGATACTGGTTAGGTTCTAGCTCTAGGGTCCTCTCAAGGAAGGTTCCTTGATGCTGCTACGGCTCTAGCTCTAGGGTCCCCCTCAAGGAAGGTTCCTTGATGCTGGTCAGGCTCCAGCTCTAGGGTCCCCTCAAGGAAGTTTCCTTCATGCTGGTTAGGCTCTAGCTCTAGGGTCCCCCAAGGAAGATTTCTTGATGCTGGTTAGGCTCTAGCTCTAGGGTCCCCCTCAAGGAAGGTTCCTTGATGCTGGTCAGGCTCTAGCTCTAGGGACCCCTCAAGGAAGGTTCCTTGATGCTGGTCAGGCTCTAGCTCTAGGGTCCTCTCAAGGAAGGTTCCTTGATGATGGTTAGGTTCTAGCTCTATGGTCCTCTCAAGGGAGGTTCCTTGATGCTGGTCAGGCTCTAGCTCTAGGGTCCTCTCAAGGAAGGTTCCTTGATGCTGGTTAGGTTCTAGCTCTAGGGTCCTCTCAAGGAAGGTTCATTGATGCTGGTTAGGTTCTAGCTCTAGGGCCCTCAACTAAGGTTCCTTGATGCTGGTTAGGCTCTAGCTCTAGGGTCCTCTCAAGGTTCCTCGATGCTGGTCAGGCTCTAGCTCTAGGGTCCTCTCAAGGAAGGTTCCTTGATGCTGGTCAGGTAGGTACTAGCTCCAGGGTCCCCTCAAGGAAGGTTCCCTGATACTGGTTAGGTTCTAGCTCTAGGGACCTCTCAAGGAAGGTTCCTTGATTGTTAGGTTCTAGCTCTAGGGTCCTCTCAAGGAAGGTTCCTTGATGATGGTTAGGTTCTAGCTCTAGGGTCCTATCAAGGTTCCTTGATGCTGATCAGGTTCTAGCTCTTGGGTCCTCTCAAGGAAGGTTCCTTGATGCTGGTTAGGCTCTAGCTCTATGGTCCCCCTCAAGGAAGGTTCGTTGATGCTGGTCAGGCTCCAGCTCTAGGGTCCCCTCAAGGAAGTTTCCTTGATGCTGGTTAGGCTCTAGCTCTAGGCCCCCCTCAAGGAAGGTTCCTTGATGCTGGTCAGGCTCTAGCTCTAGGGACCCCTCAAGTAAGGTTCCTTGATGCTGGTCAGGCTCTAGCTCTAGGGTCCTCTCAAGGAAGGTTTCTTGATGCTGGTTAGGTTCTAGCTCTAGGGTCCTCTCAAGGAAGGTTCTTTGATGCTGGTTAGGCACTAGCTCTAGTGTCCTCTCAAAGTTCCTTGATGCTGGTTAGGTTCTAGCTCTAGGGACCCCTGAAGGAAGGTTTTTTGATGCTGATCAGGCTCTAGCTCTAGGGACACCTGGAGAAAGGTTCTTTGATGCTGGTCAGGCTCTAGTTCTAGGGACCCCTGGGGAAAGGTTCTTTGATGCTGGTTAGGCTCTAGCTCTAGGGACCCCTGAAGGAAGGTTCTTTGATGCTGGTCAGGCTCTAGCTCTAGGGTTCTCTCAAGGAAGGTTCTTTGATGAGGGTTAGGTTCTAGCTCTAGGGTCCTCTCAAGGGAGGTTCTAGCTCTTGGGTCCTCTGAGGAAGGTTTCTTGATGGTTAGGCTCTAGCTCTAGGGCTCTAGGGTCTTCTCAAGGAAGGTTCCTTGATGCTGGTTAGTTCTAGCTCTAGGGTCCTCTCAAGGAACGTTCCTTGATGCTGGTCAGGCTCTAGCTCTAGGGTCCTCTCAAGGAAGGTTCCTTGATGCTGGTTAGGTTCTAGCTCTAGGGACCCCTGAAGGAAGGTTTTTTGATGCTGATCAGGCTCTAGCTCTAGGGACACCTGGAGAAAGGTTCTTTGATGCTGGTCAGGCTCTAGTTCTAGGGACCCCTGGAGAAAGGTTCTTTGATGCTGGTTAGGCTCTAGCTCTAGGGACCCCCTGAAGGAAGGTTCTTTGATGCTGGTCAGGCTCTAGCTCTAGGGTTCTCTCAAGGAAGGTTCCTTGATGATGGTTAGGTTCTAGCTCTAGGATCCTCACAAGGAATCTTCCTTGATGCTGGTTAGGTTCTTGCTCTAGGGTCCTCTCAAGGTTCCTTAATGATGGTTAGGTTCTAGCTCTAGGGTCCTCTCAAGGAAGCTTCCTTGATGCTGGTTAGGCTCTAGCTCTAGGGTCCTCTCAAGGAAGCTTCCTTGATGCTGGTTAGGCTCTAGCTCTAGGGTCCTCTCAAGGAAGGTTCCTTGATGCTGGTCAGGCTCTAGCTCTAGGGTTCTCTCAAGGAAGGTTCCTTGATGATGGTTAGGTTCTAGCTCTAGGGTCCTCTCAAGGAATCTTCCTTGATGCTGGTTAGGTTCTTGCTCTAGGGTCCTCTCAAGGTTCCTTGATTATGGTTAGGTTCTAGCTCTAGGGTCCTCTCAAGGAAGCTTCCTTGATGCTGGTTAGGTTCTAGCTCTAGGGTCCTCTCAAGGTTCCTTGATGGTGGTTAGGTTCTAGCTCTAGGGTCCTCTCAAGGAAGGTTCCTTGATGATGGTTATGTTCTAGCTCTAGGGTCCTCTCAAGGTAGGTTCATTGATACTGGTCAGGCTCTAGCTCTTGGGTCCTCTCAAGGAAGGTTTCTTGATGCTGGTTAGGCTCTAGCTCTAGGGTCCCCCTCAAGGAAGGTTCGTTGATGGTCAGGCTCCAGCTCTAGGGTCCCCTCAAGGAAGTTTCCTTGATGCTGGTTAGGCTCTAGCTCTAGGGTTCCCTCAAGGAAGGTTCCTTGATGCTGGTCAGGCTCTAGCTCTAGGGTCCTCTCAAGGAAGGTTTCTGATGCTGGTTAGGTTCTAGCTCTAGGGTCCTCTCAAGGAAGGTTATTTGATGCTGGTTAATCTCTAGCTCTAGGGTCCTCTCAAGGTTCCTTGATGCTGATTAGGTTCTAGCTCTAGGGACCCATGAAGGAAGGTTTTTTGATGCTGATCAGGCTCTAGCTCTAGGGACCCCTGGAGAAAGGTTCTTTGATGTTTGTTAGGCTCTAGCTCTTGGGACCCCTGAAGAAAGGTTTTTTGATGGTCAGGCTCTAGCTCTAGGGTCCTCTCAGGGAAGGTTCCTTGATGGTTAGGTTCTAGCTCTATGGTCCTCTCAAGGGAGGTTCCTTGATGCTGGTCAGGCTCTAGCTCTAGGGTCCTCTCAAGGAAGGTTCCTTGATGCTGGTCAGGCTCTAGCTCTAGGGTTCTCTCAAGGAAGCTTCCTTGATGATGGTAATGTCCTAGCTCTAGGGCCCTCTGGTTCCTCTCTAGGGTCCTCTCAAGGAAGGTTTCTTGATGCTGGTTAGGTTCTAGCTCTAGGGTCCTCTCAAGGAAGGTTCTTTAATGCTGGTTAATCTCTAGCTCTAGGGTCCTCTCAATGTTCCTTGATGCTGGTTAGGTTCTAGCTCTAGGGACCCCTGAAGGAAGGTTTTTTGATGCTGATCAGGCTCTAGCTCTAGGGACACCTGGAGAAAAGTTCTTTGATGCTGGTCAGGCTCTAGCTCTAGGGACCCCTGGAGAAAGGTTCTTTGATGTTGTTTAGGCTCTAGCTCTAGGGACCCCTGAAGGAAGGTTCTTTGATGGTCAGGCTCTAGCTCTAGGGTCCTCTCAAGGAAGGTTCCTTGATGCTGGTCAGGCTCTAGCTCTAGGGTTCTCTCAAGGAAGCTTCCTTGATGATGGTAATGTCCTAGCTCTAGGGTCCTCTCAAGGAAGGTTCCTTGATGCTGGTTAGGTTCTAGCTCTAGGGTCCTCTCAAGGTTCATTGATGCTGGTTAGGTTCTAGCTCTAGGGCCCTCAACTAAGGTTCCTTGATGCTGGTTAGGCTCTAGCTCTAGGGTCCTCTCAAGGAAGGTTCCTTGATGCTGGTCAGGCTCTAGCTCTAGGGTCCTCTCAAGGAAGGTTCCTTGATGCTGGTCAGGCTCTAGCTCTAGGGACCCCTGGAGAAAGGTTCTTTGATGCTGGTCAGGCTCTAGCTCTAGGGACCCTTGGAGGAAGGTTCTTTGATGCTGGTCAGGCTCTAGCTCTAGGGACCCTTGGAGGAAGGTTCTTTGATGCTGGTCAGGCTCTAGCTCTAGGGACCCCTGGAGAAAGGTTCTTTGATGCTGGTCAGGCTCTAGCTCTATTGACCCCTGGAGAAAGGTTCTTTGAGGCTGGTCAGGCTCTAGCTCTATTGACCCTTGGAGGAAGGTTCTTTGATGCTGGTCAGGCTCTAGCTCTAGCGTCCCCTGAAGGAAGGTTTCTTGATGCTGGTTAGGCTCTAGATCTAGGGACTCCTGGAGAAAGGTTCTTTGATGCTGGTGAGGCTCTAGCTCTAGGGACCCATCAAGGAAGGTTCCTTGATGCTGGTCAGGCTCTAGATCTAGGGACTGCTGAAGGAAGGTTCCTTGATGCTGGTGAGGCTCTAGGTCTAGGGACCCCTGAGGGAAGGTTCCTTGATGCTGTTCAGGCTCTAGATCTAGGGACCCCTGAAGGAAAGTTCCTTGATGCTGGTCAGGCTCTAGGTGTAGGGACCCCTGATGGAAGGTTCCTTGATGCTGGTCAGGCTCTAGATCTAGGGACCCCTGAAAGAAGGTTCCTTGATGCTGGTCAGGCTCTAGATCTAGGGACCCCTGAAGGAAGGTTCCTTGATGCTGGTCAGGCTCTAGATCTAGGGACCCCTGAAAGAAGGTTCCTTGATGCTGGTCAGGCTCTAGATCTAGGGACCCCTGAAGGAAGGTTCCTTGATGCTGGTCAGGCTCTAGATCTAGGGACCCCTGAAGGAAGGTTCCTTGATGCTGGTCAGGCTCTAGGTCTAGGGACCCCTGAAGGAAGGTTCCTTGATGCTGGTCAGGCTCTAGATCTAGGGACCCCTGAAGGAAGGTTCCTTGATGCTGGTCAGGCTCTAGATCTAGGGACCCCTGAAGGAAGGTTCCTTGATGCTGGCCAGGTTCTAGTCAGGCTCTTGATGCTGGTCAGGCTCTAGATCTAGGGACCCCTGAAGGAAGGTCTAGGGACTGCTGAAGGAAGGTTCCTTGATGCTGGTCAGGCTCTAGATCTAGGGACTGCTGAAGGAAGGTTCCTTGATGCTGGTCAGGCTCTAGGTCTAGGGACCCCTGAAGGAAAGTTCCTTGATGCTGGTCAGGCTCTAGGTGTAGGGACCCCTGATAGAAGGTTCCTTGATGCTGGTCAGGCTCTAGGTGTAGGGACCCCTGATAGAAGGTTCCTTGATGCTGGCCAGGTTCTAGGTGTAGGGACCCCTGAAGGAAGGTTCCTTGATGCTGGTCAGGCTCTAGGTCTAGGGAATGAACCTGTGCTCCAGTTCCCTGAATTAAGCTTGAATACCTTTCACATCTTCCCACAGCCACTGTATAATTCTACAGATTTAGCTCTTCCCCTGAGATCATAATAATTGGTGGCGTCTTGAGTAAAGTTGTCACTTCACGTGTCCGGGGTCCAGGTTAGTAAGAAAGTTAATTCAGGTATACACCAATACACAGATTATCATACAAAGTAGCATATGTTCAGAGAACCCGGGAGAACCTAAAAAATTAAGAGTGACTTATTTCCACTGGGGTCTTTTTGTTACCTTATCAATAATATTATATTAATATAAAAATCAAATGTAGCAGATAAGAAATTGTATGAAATGACACATGAAACAAATTATATAAAATATTGATTAAAAGATGATAAAGATGGAATAAGTAGACCACAAGAATTTTGACAATATTAAAAAAAATTATGAAGAATACTAAATTATAATAGATTTCACTGAAAATTAATTAACAATCTGTTGAAATACAATGAAAAATTGAAAACAATGAATATATATTAGAAATTAATAATCATCTCTATTGGCCAAATAACAGATGTTGATAGTGACTTGTCTGTCCTTGGTGGGACAGCCAGACAGCCACTGCAAATTACCTGGAGTTTGCCTGGAGAGAGTTCCAGGGGTCAACGCCCCTGCGGCCCGGTCTGTGAACAGGCCTCCTGGTGGATCAGAGCCTGATCAGCCAGGCTATTACTGCTGGCTGCATGCAATCCAACGTACGAGCCACAGCCCGGCTGGTCAGGTACCGACTTTAGGTGCAAATAGCAATAGGTTGTGCCTGGATCCATTGTTTGCAGGAGCATCATTGACTTTCTTCAACAGCTCAGCAAATTTGCTAGCAGCTTGAGGGTGAGCTGCTTTGTGTATATGTGTCAGCATCCTGGTGGATCTTAATTTGCAGAGCTTAGGTCCTCTGTAGAGCTAAAGTCAGAGTAACTGTCAGCTCTGTCTGCTGGGAGGGGCTGTTGGGTGTTCCCTCTTGGAACTCTCTGGGAGCTTAGACATCTATTATGTGCACAAATGTTGATATTTGAGGGTTAAATGCACACTTCCTGTGGCATACCTGACAGCTGCCTCATGGTAGAGTTCCATGGTGTTGGCTGTGTAGTGGAAGTTACTGGGAACCTGGCATATCATGTGACATTGCTGACATCATGGGCATGGGAGGGTGCCAGCATAGTGGCTGGGTGGGGCTTGAGGGGCTGGCCCTGGCTTTACAATATTATACATACATCACATTCAAGTAAAAGATTCCTGGCCGGGTAGAAATATTGGGCATGTTTCCTTACACCGGTTGTCTCTTCCCCATCAGTAAAATAGGTACCTGGGTGTTAGAGGACTGGTGTGGGTCGCATCCTGGGACAAAACTGACATAATTTGCGGGAAATGCTCTGCATAACAAGGGACTTTCTATATAGTAGTATGTCACTGATGTCAGCTATGGTCTGTATACCTTGTACATGTACCTGTCGAAATAGATATTATTATATTATTATTCTTGTTACAACACCCCAGCAATAGCAACATATTCTTCCCGTCACAACAGCTCAACAATAGCAACATATTCTTCCCGTCACAACAGCTCAACAATAGCAACATATTCTTCCCGTCACAACAGCTCAACAATAGCAACATATTCTTCCCGTCACAACAGCTCAACAATAGCAACATATTCTTCCCGTCACAACAGCTCAACAATAGCAACATATTCTTCCCGTCACAACAGCTCAACAATAGCAACATATTCTTCCCGTCACAACAGCTCAACAATAGCAACATATTCTTCCCGTCACAACAGCTCAACAATAGCAACATATTCTTCCCGTCACAACAGCTCAACAATAGCAACATCACTCAGAGTGCAACATATTCTTCCCCTTTATATTTTTGTTTTTAAAAGGAAGAAAATTTTAGTTTGCTTTTGATGTCCAGCTCAAGGCTGGATAAAATGTAAGCTTTGGTGGCCCACAAATCCTCCATCAATAACTACAGCAACACCTACGATAGCTACAGCAACACCAATGATAACTACAACAACAACTATGATAACTACAGCAACTACAACAACGAGAATGAAGACAAAAATGTTATAACTCCATGTAGGGAAGAAACAAATAAGGCGAGTGTGTATGTCCATCCCGTGGTAAGTACTCGTTTAATTGTACTCGCCTAATTGTGGTTGCAGGGGTTGAGTTATAGCTCCTGGCCCTGCTTCTTCTCTGGTCGCTGCTAGGATATCTAATTTATTGTGGCACAGGAGGTATACGTGGAGTGGTACATACAGTGGTACCTTGACTTACGAGTGCCCTAACTTACGAGTTTTCCAAGTTACAAGCCGTCGCTCGGCTGATTTTTGCTTTGAGTTGCAAGCCAAAATCCTATTTATGAGTGAGCTTCAGATATGCCGCCAAATAGTGGCGGCATATTTGAAGTCAAATCCAACTCAGTACACAGAGGAATGTCAGGTACTTCATCCCATCCCACATGCTCTTCCAAGACATAAGTGGAAGGGTAATACTCCCACACTAATCCCAGATTGTAGTGAGGCACCTTCTCCCTTGTTTGATTCTTGTATAAATCTGGGGAAGAGGTAATCTCCATTTCAACACTCAGAGTTTTTCCAGGAATATTAGTTAAGGTGGGTGGAGTACTGATAGTGGTGGGTGGAGTAGTGATGGTGGTGGGCGGAGTAGTGATAGTGGTGGGTGGAGTAGTGATGGTGGTGGGTGGAGTAGTGATAGTGGTGGGTGGAGTAGTGATGGTGGTGGGTGGAGTAGTGATAGTGGTGGGTGGAGTAGTGATGGTGGTGGGTGGAGTAGTGATGGTGGTGGGTGGAGTAGTGATAGTGGTGGGTGGAGTAGTGATGGTGGGTGGAGTAGTGATAGTGGTAGGTGGAGTAGCGATGGTGGTGGGTGGAGTAGCGATGGTGGTGGGTGGTGTGCTGATAGTGGTGGGTGGAATGGTGATGGTGTTGGGTGGAGTACTGATAGTGATGGGTGGATTAGTGAGGGTGGTAGATGGAGTAGTGATAATGGTGGGTGGAGTGAATATGGTGGTGGGTGAAGTAGTGAGGGTGGTGGGTGTAGTAGAGATGGCGGTGGGTGGAGTAGTGAAGGTGGTGAGTGGAGTATACAATATTTCTTAGTTATAAATACATACATTTTTCTTATTTAAAAACCAGTAACAAAAAAAATTGGGGTGGTTTTTTGGGGGTTGGAGCGGATTAATGTAATTTCAATTAATTTCAGTGAGAAAATTTATTTCATATACAAACAAATTGAGTTACGAGCTTGGTCACAGAACGAATTAAACTCGTAAGTCAAGGTACCACTGTATATCTGTGTATATGTTAATATTTTTATTATGCACCCCAATACCCAAGGAGTGGGTGGTAGTCACCCTATATATACCCATGATGTGGGTGGTAGTCACCCTATATATACCCATGATGTGGGTGGTAGTCACCCTATATACCCATGGTGTTTACCTGGAGAGAGTTACCTGGAGAGAGTTCCGGAGGTCAACGCCCACGCGGCCTGGTCTGTGACCAGGCCTCCTGGTGGATCAGAGCCTGATCAACCAGGCTGTTACTGCTGGCTGCACACAAACCAACGTATGAGCCACAGCCCGGCTGGTCAGGTACCGACTTTAGGTGCTTGTCCAGTGCCTGCTTGAAGACTGCCAGGGGTCTATTGGTAATCCCCCTTATATATGCTGGGAGGCAGTTGAACAGTCTCGGGCCCCTGACACTTATTGTATGGTCTCTTAACATGCTAGTGACACCCCTGCTTTTCATTGGGGGGATGTTGCATCGTCTGCTAAGTCTTTTGCTTTCGTTGTGAGTGATTTTCGTGTGCAAGTTCGGTACTAATCCCTCTAGGATTTTCCATGTGTATATAATCATGTATCTCTCCTGCCTGCGTTCCAGGGAATACAGGTTCAGGAACCTCAAGCGCTCCCAGTAATTGAGGTGTAGGTGGTAGTCACCCTATATACCCATGGTGTGGGTGGTAGTCACCCTATGTACCCAGGGTGTGGGTGGTAGTCACCCTACATACCCATGGTGTGGGTGGTAGTCACCCTACATACCCATGGTGTGGGTGGTAATCACCCCATGCCCCATCTTGTCTTGGGCACATTATGTGCCCCTTACAGAGGCACATAATGTGTCCAAGAACTGGAACTGGAAATTTTGATAGATATTCTGAGAATTTGTTTTAATTTCTGTTTTAAGAATTGAAGTATTTTTGTCTAGAGGTGAAAAGGTTACATGCAACCTTGATGACCCTAGTGTAGTGCAAGGCTTTAAATAATAAAATACTACAAGGACCAATGGAAACAAGTCGCTTCGTACACATACAGTACACTGGTTGGAGAGCTGGTTGTAAGTCCGAGCGGTTGTTAAACAGGCAGGTCGTTAAGTGAGGAGTACCTGTATTCTACTGTAATTCTTACAAAATCATGTAATTGAGAAATAATGGATTACACAAGCAGTTGTTTACATCTTTATTTCTTCTGAAGGTGTACGTACTTGTAAATGTACAAAAGAATTTAGATGGTTCTGTGGAGTTAATGTTTTGAATGTTCTTTTTTTTCTCTCTCATATTTTTAGTCAAACATTTTCCAGTGATTTCTTCCCTTATATAGTAATCTTTATACAAAGCCCATTTTATATTCAGTGTTTCTGGTAGGACTTGAACTAACATGTTTATTCAGACTTAATTTCATCACTTTCCCTCCTTGTGTTCTGATGGGAGTTTCTGTACTGAGGCATAACTCTTAACTCTTTTAGTTTGTCTCATAACACTTAGTCTTTCATTTTCCACATACATAATTCAGAGGTGATAATTATTAAAATATTTATCACATGTTAAACTGTTACGATAGTTTGACATTTTCTCTATGAATGTTTTCCAAGGATGATCATGAGTTGTCACATTACTGCAGTACCTTGTATATTGGTTCATCTTCATGGTACTCTACAAAATTTTTAGTAAACTAATTTTCCAGCCATCAGTTGTGGACAAGCTGTTTGTGCTGGACGTATCACCTTTAAGTATTTCAAAGGATATTGCAACTTTGTCACGATTTTTAGAAATTATGCAAAGAAGAGAGGCACCCATGCACCTTACCATGCAGGAAGCACAAAAATACACTGATGAAATTCTAAATCCTGCTGGTCCAGTGAGTATGATGCTGTAATATTTTTACTTAACTTTTTATGTGAAATTTGGATAACAATTCAAAGATAAAATTTTATTTTCATACACAAATAACCCGCACATAGAAGAGAGGAGCTTACGGCAACGTTTCGGTCCGACTTGGACCATTTACAGTCACACTAACGAGAAGTAGAGTAGGACGGGTATATAAGTCGGACCAAAACATCGTCGTAAGCTCCTCTATTCTATGTGCAGGTTATTTGTGCATTGTTCCAGTCACGGTATTGTGCCTTTTTTTTTTATTTTTTATTTTCATGTCATGATTATATCAGTGCCAGTCTACAGTACAATATTTTCATCAAAATACAGTATTATTAGTACAGTATATTAAAAACAAGCGTTGAACCAATGTGATTCATACAGATTTTTTTAATTTTTTTGCATAACCATTATTTTAATGTACCAGTCATTGTTAATAATAAGAGTAATAATAATAATAAAAGAATAAGTCACAATGCTGATGTTGGAACTATTCAAGACTAATCCACAGTTTGCAGAAGATGCTTTGAACATGTTGCCTGGATCATTATTAAGTTGCAAGCAAGAGCAAAGAGGTAGAGAAAACCAGACAATAAGTCAGGTGAAGAGATGAGGAGGCAGCCAAGATCAGGTCAAGTCTGATGATTAGAGCATTTGACATTGTACTGGGAAGACCAGTATAAACAGAAATATTACCAGGGCAAAGATTTATGTGAAGAATTTTGTATATATATGTGCCATTTTAACAAGATGACATCTGTGAGGGCTAAAATAAGGTTAGATATTTTTGGCGGACAGTTAACTTACTGTGGGTATGGCTATGATCTAAAAAATAATAGAAAATAGCGTTATTAGTATTGGTGGAGCAACTTTTTGTGTGTTCTTAGTCTTATCAGAATTGAAATGGTGAGTTTCATGAATATATTGGAAAGTAAAAGATGAGCAAGAGACACTAAAAGTGCCTTTAAATTAAAAAAAAAATTGTATTTATTGATACAGAAATTTTTGTGAATCAACATGAAAATAAATATTTAATTTTTCTTTTAAACTACTTACCAACCCTTGATAAATTAATACAATATTAGGTCCCCTGTATCCATGGGAGATAAGTTCCAAGACCTGCGGATACTGAAACCGTGGATAGATAACAAAAAAGGCACAATACCGTGACTGGAACGATACACAAATAACTCACACATAAAAGAGAGAAGCTTACGACGACGTTTCGGTCCGACTTGGACCATTGACAAAGTCACACTAACCAGAAGTGGAGCAGGACGGCTAAATATAGGCAGGAAGAGGTGGTAGTAGTAGTAGTAGTAGTAGTAGTAGTAGTAGTAGTAGTAGTAGTAGTAGTAGTAGTCGTAATACAAGAATGGTATATAATACCGACAAGATGAAATTAAGACACATGCGCAACACCCGGGCATCCCTATCGTAGACGTCTCGCCATCCAGCCAGCCACTGGATGACGAAACGTCCACAACAAAGACAACCAGACGCTGCACATGTGTCTTAATTTCTTGTTGTCTTTGTTGTGGACGTTTCGTCATCCAGTGGCTGGCTGGATGGCGAAATGTCTACGATAGGGATGCCCGGGTGTTGCGCATGTGTCTTAATTTCATCTTGTCGGTATTATATACCATTCTTGTACTACTACTACTACTACCACCACCTCTTCCTGCCTATATATAGCCGTCCTGCTCCACTTCTGGTTAGTGTGACTTTGTCAATGATCCAAGTCGGACCGAAACGTCGTCGTAAGCTTCTCTCTTTTATGTGCGGGTTATTTGTGTACCGTGGATAGTAGTGAACCCTATATACAGTATGTCATTTTTTGTTTACGTACGTACCTATGATGTTGGGTTTTGGATGGGTATAGGGATGGGTGCTGGAAGCAATATGGTGGTGTGATAGTGACCATGTGGGTGGTAGTGTGGATGATGAGTGTTGAGCAGGTGAGTGAGCAGTTGGTGTGGACAGTAATTAGAGTGGCTAGTGGCTCAGTGGCATGTTTGGGTGTGTGGGCCATGAAAACATGGGTAAGGTGGGGATGTGGGGCAGTGAGGGCTAGAATCTGTGGGGAAGTGGTGAGAGAAAACACGAGTATAGTGTGGGGCCATGTGGGCTTGAAGCTGTGAGGGAGTGGTGAGTGAAAGCATGAGTATGGTGTGGGGCCATGTGGGCTTGAAGCTGTCAGGGAGTGGTGTGGGTGAAAGATGTGCTTGTCATTGGCTTGGTGTAGGTGGTGATTGGATGATGGGTGACAGGGTGGGCAATTATACAGCTGGTGGTAATGAGTGTGCTGGGTAACTAAGTGATTACGTATGGTGACAGCATGTTAGGGTGAAAGGTCAGGTAAGGTGTGCAAGTGAGGTCATAGGGGATATATGGCCATGAAGGAATGGTGATTGCAGGGAGAATGGTATAGGTGTGAGCGTGTGGCCTTGGGGAGAATTGTATCTGAAGATTGTGTGGGGGTAGGCTGTTGGTCGGGATGGTATGGATGAAGGCTGAGATTTACACCAAATGTTGCCAGATTGCTGAACTGTTCTTTGGTAACCTTAACTTATTTTCCAAATATTTTTGATGGTTTTCATACCTGCCCAAGCTTGGCTACTTCCCCTTAATTATAAAATATCTTAGCCTATTGTAGGTACTCACCAGCTTCTCAGTTCTTCATTGTTGCTGTGATGATAAGATGTGATGATGATACAGTGCCTGTGAGGATGAGATGCAGTGAGGTGATGGTGTAGGCACTGTGATGTTGTGTTAGGTGATTGACTAGTGAGGAAGCGATGCAAAGAGGAGTAGAATTGGCAAACAGTAGGTGGAAAATCTGTGTTGTATACTGGGGAGAGATTGAGGAAAGGAAGGAATCATGGTTTTACAATCCCATGAAGGGAATTTGTAATAGCCTTTACTGTTTGTTTTATTTATTTTAAAATACCCAAAAATAAATTAAGATTTTTGGGGGATGCAGAATAATGACATGTTTTTAAATTCCTTCTATGCAGTTGGTCTTTAGCCTTGTTCATATAAACTTAACTATAATATCCTAAATGTTAACAAATGTTAACAAATGTTAACTAAATGTTAACAAATTTTACCAAGGTGTTGCCATATCAAAAATCATTATTTTTATTTCTTTTCTTATTTTTGGACAAACTTCACTTTGGACCACCTTAACTTAAAATAAAAAATATTGAAATTAAACTATTATTAAAAATGACCTAGTAAAAGCCTGTTTCCCTCTTAATATTTCCAGGCCACCTTGAACCGTGGATAACTGAAACCTTGGAAACCGAACCTGCGGTTATGGGGGTTCTATTATAATCTAGCTTAATCTCACCCAGCCTATGTTAAGTCAGTTAAAATTTAGTTAGTAATATTTTACATCAGTTAAATATATTTATTTTGTGACATTGAGACTACTGTTGCAATAACCGCAAAAATCAAGCTACACTTTACAAAATGATCTTTTCTTTATAATCCAAGAATGCAACCTCTGTCTAAAAAGGACATGCATATACTGAACACATATACAGTAAAACCTTTTATACTGCATCCTTTTATATTGTAGTACAATTTTGTTTAAACAAAATTGACCAAGTGCAATCAAAATTTCATGGCACAAAAACAATCTCGATTGCACACAATGGTAATAAAATACGTACACACATTAAGGAGAACTACAACACTCAAACTTCTACTGGAAGCTTTGAACTATGATAAGTACGGCTGGGAGGTTATTGGAGACTTCAGACTGTTATCTCTGTCACTGGGATAGTAGAGACAGAGCAGCACATTACCAGAGGAAACACTGGCCTCAAAGACTGAGTTCTCAGTAGGAAGACATAATATCAAACATAAACCATTGGTGGATCCTCAAAAGGTTCTGTTCCCTTCATTACACATCAAACTAGGGCTAATGAAACAGTTTGTTACAGCTCTTGACAAAGAGTCTGCTGCCTTCAAATATATTCAAGACTTCTTTCCAAAGCTATCAGAGGCAAAGGTGATGGCTGGCATCTTCAGAACTTCCAAAGAAGCTCACAGAGAAGGAAAAGGAAGACTGGAAGAGTTTTTGTTGCTGTAGCACAGGGCTTTCTAGGCAACAACAAGACTGACAATTATGTGGAACTTGTTGAGACCTTTGTAAAAAGCTATGGTCAGATGGGCTGTAGGATGTCCCTTAAGGTCCATATCCTTCACAATTTCAAGGAGAATATTGGAGCATACTCAGAGGAGCAAGGGGAGCGCTTCCACCAATATATAATGGACTTTGAATACAGATATCAGGGATCATATAATGAAAACGTGATGGGAGACTACATCTGGGGGTTTAAACGGGAAAGTGATTTGTTGCTGCTCGCAAATCTAGAAAAGCTGCTCATTTTTAACTTTGTAAATACGTTTCTTTAAGTTTAAAATAAAGTCTGTGTAAAATTTATGTAAATTTTATTCATTTTATGTTTTTGTTTTACATCCAAAACTAGCAAAAAATATTCAAATTTAGCCATTTTTGGTCAAAAATTCAATCTGTAAGCCACAAAAGCAAAGTTTAAAAGGAATAATGGTCATTTTCCTTTGTTTTGCAATAAAAGGAGTTAGAAAATAACACTTCCTAGGAACAAAAGTTTTGTTACATGGTGTAACCAGGGTACAGCATAATAATTGATTCTGAGGATACCGGTAGGCTGTACTTAGGAATATGTAATATACGAAGAATATTTTGGAATGTATTAAGAGATTCTTCCAAACATTCTGGAATCCTCCCGGAACGTATGGTGCTTTAAGCTGACAAATGAGTGCATCTAACTCTTTTATTAATTAGAAAGTTTTCTTATAATATCGGTTTATACGAGTACTATCCACTAGTGCAATGTAATTTCTTACGTCACATGACTTGTTGACGGCGATTAGATTAATCTTAGGGCTCGCTATTACATCTCTTGTTATTCTGATTCCCACTTTCTGTAAACTGGGAGGATCTCTTCTACCGTACTCCATACTGGGAGGAGTGGGGAGTGTGGGGAGTGTGGGGAGTGTGGGTAGGTGGTTTGCAGATGGACCAGAGTCTCTCATTATGTGAGAGAAACTGACTGGTGTCACCACGCTGGCACACTCTGAGAAAAAGTTCCTCTCATTTCTTCTGTTGCTACTCTTGCAAAATTGCATAGCTCCTGACGACGCATGAACACGTTGGCTAGAGTGTGGGTTAGAGGGTCATGTGTGATTTACACTAACCATGAGGCGGGCCAAGACGACATGGGTCGTCTTGGCAGTGTTGTTATTGATTAATACCACTCGTTCGTGGTTACAATAATATAATTATATATATATATATATATATATATATATATATATATATATATATATATATATATATATATATATATATATATATATATATATAACATCACAGTAAACAGGTGATTTCAGAATATGCAAAACAACTACTGTGAAAGAATAGAGAAATTCCAAGAGCTTTTGTGACTACTCACATTATCAAGGAACATTATCAAGCGCTTGGAATTTCTCTGTTCTTTCACAGTGGTTGTTTTGCATATACATATATATATATATATATATATATATATATAAACACTGATCTCTGGCTGAAGGAGACTCGAACCTACGAACCTTAGGACAAGGTACGCAGTGCTTTACCAATCTACCCACACTGGACAATACCTTGGCGTGTAGCATGCGCTACACGTTTGATCCAAGGCAGCCAGCTTTCAGGGAGAAGGCTTACAGCTTTTCATCTCATCCCGTGCATGCATCAGCCTTACTAGAGATTTGAACAATGCAAGGAATTCGCGAGAGCAGCCTGCTCTCGCGAATTCCTTGCATTGAAAAGCTGGCTGCCTTGGATCAAACGTGTAGCGCATGCTACACGCCAAGGTATTGTCCAGTGTGGGTAGATTGGTAAAGCACTGCGTACCTTGTCCTAAGGTTCGTAGGTTCGAGTCTCCTTCAGCCAGAGATCAGTGTTTGTGTATATTTCGCCTGCTCTCGCGAATTCCTTGTATATATATATATATATATATATATATATATATATATATATATATATATATATATATATATATATATATATTAGGGTTATAACTTTTTTGCAACGTAATATTCCTGTACCTTAATCAGATGAACTTTCGCCTGACAGCAAAGAAATGACCTTTCATTTCAATATTTTTTTAGATAATGTCGCCCCTAAACGAAAAAAACGAATAATAAAAGCATGCAACTTGAATGCAAATTGCATATATTTATATCAAATAAAACAGCTTACAACATCATTGTTATCATGTTTGTACATATATTACTACTTATTGCTTAGAATAAACCGAAGTTGCAGTTTGCTTTTGTTTCTGCAGCAGCATATAGTTCCTGCATAACTTTGACTGCACGTTCAACACACTTATTATTTCTTGGTATATTGAGTGTGGACAGTTCCTGCTTCCAGTGATGTTCAATGAGTTCAGTTCTTTTTCGAAAGGTTTCAAAATTTCTGACAAATTCTTCAAGTCATTTTCATTGTACATCTGATCAGTAAACCAATAATCTGCTCAGGTGTATGAAATGAATCTGTATATGTTCTCCAAAGTCTTCCGTCTTGTAGGTATAAGAATGAATGCAAGAACAGCTAGAATGGCTCTTAAATTCCTCCTGGCATTGCTGATGTTCGGAATTTTCTGAAAGTTAATCAAAGGAAAGTGACCTTTTTCTTCAAAGAATCTAAACACTCGTGTTAGATGGTACAAAAACTACATGTCATCTCCATCCTGTTTTATGGAGGATGTCTTCTGTTCCATTACAAACTGTGCCTTTAGTTCCTCATAATTCTTCACCAGCATTCGCTGCCTGACCACGGTAGAGTGCGGTTGTGCTCTGCACCCCTCTGCTGTTTCAGGCGAGCTACACCAGTTCGTCAACAGTCATTGAGTAGTGAGGACGTGTGCTGCTCATTTTCCAACATGGCGCTGCATAGCAACAGGCGCATCAACACTGTTTGCGTTGAGTTGACCCGTGGGGCTGTCACGGGAGCCACGATGGATTTGTTACTACCGGCGATTATCCGTGATACCTACGGTATCGCAAATGAAGAGATATGTGGTGTAGCACTTAATGGGACGACACGGATTTTCGTTAAAATGACGTCAGCAAATGTCTACGAAGCAGTGGTGGATAAGTATCAAGAGACCATTATAGCCGTCAATTCAGCTGTATCAGTACGTCTTCATGATGTATCAAGATACTACACATGGGTAAAAATCAAGAATGTGCCTTTTGAAGCGACTGATTTTGTTATAAAAGATGAACTACGTAATTATGGTACGGTTCATATGGCCTCTGCAGGTCGGTGGGCCGCTGGACCTTATGCTGGAAGTTTGGAGGGAACATATTCAGTCAAAATGACCTTACGCCACCCCATACCGTCCTATATTATGCTGCAAGCATTTCGAACTCAAGTATATGTGACATATGCGGGGCAACGTCGTACGTGTCGGCTGTGTGGGTCGTATGACCACATAGCGGCACAGTGTGGTAAGCGTCGTGGGAATCTCCAAATATCGCAACAGCAACAACCGGAAGAAGTCGAGGAAGTTGAGGGACGAGAACAGTCTTATGCTCACCCGTCTCGACAACGGACATCTTGGAGTGAAGAGGTAGAAAAAGCGCAGGAGAATGCTTTGGAGGATGCAAAACAGCGAGAAGAATCACCGTCACTGGACATAAATAAAGTATTGGAAGAGACTCTGCCCACTATGGGGGAAGAGGATGTAGCGGCGTCTTTAGTGAAGGCACTGGATGTTTTGTTAGACGAGTCGATCGTCAACCATGTGGAGGATCCAGGTGCAATTTTGGGATCGGTTGAACATCATGGTGAGGCGACGGATGGAAGCATTGAGTCTAGTGTGTCGCATGGTATGACGGTAAATGTAGCAGAAGTGGAGGTGCATCACGATAGTACTAAAGAAATCCCAATGCAGGTGGAGGGTAGGACGCGAAAGCGAACTGCGACCCCATCAGACTCAGACGACGTGCTTACTCCTGCCCAAAGGCCAGGAAAAAAGTCTTGGGCGGATGTACAGAGGACAGGGAACAGAGAATCCACGAAACAAGGGTTTATCAAGGTGGTTCCCAAAAAAGGGGGGAGGGATAGAGGTGGTGTAAAATGTATAAGTGAAAAGTCTATACCTAGAACGAAAGGAAAACCCCATTAATTGACTTTAAGGTTTTGACAATAAATATTAACGGTTTGAGATCTGAGCGGAAGCGAAAGTGGTTTAATGAATTTTTGGTGCGTCTAGATGTGGATGTGGTATTTATCCAAGAACACAATTACAGAATTGGATATGAGTTAGAAATGGATGGTTATGATGTGTATATGGAATATGCGACGAGGTTAAAAGGAGGCGTCGCCATTCTGGTAAAGGAAAATAGCCCGTTTGTAGTACGCCATAGTGAAAGGGGGGAGGGGAGAGTGATTAGGGTGGATGGTTTTTGGGGTAGAGCACACATAAGTTTTGTATGTGTATATGGGCCGGCCGAGGGAGATGTACGACTTAAAACTCATTTTGTACAAGATGTATTAGTATATTATCTACGTAGTTTACCAAATGTAGCGATAATAGGGGGCGACTGGAATTGTGTAATACGACGAAAAGATGTGGAGCCTCGAGGAGCAGGTTGTTGCTTGGGATTCCTGGGAGATTTATTGACGAGTGTGGGTTTAATGGATGTGTGTGGGGGGGGTGGCATGGTGGAGCATACTTTTATTAGACGAGATTATGCGGCGAGATTGGATAGAATGTACGTGTCTAGTGCGGTTACAGTGCGGAGAGTGAATGTGATAAATGTGGTTTTTTCGGATCATAGAGGAGTTGTAATGGATGTAGATATTGAGGGTGTGCCTAGAAGGGGTCCATCTTTTTGGAAATTAAATGTAAAGTTATTGAAGAGGGAGGAAAGTCTTTTGTCTTTTGGGCATATGTGGGAACGCCTTGTGGTTGAAGCACCTAGAGATGTGGATTTGGTTAATTGGTGGGAAACGATAGCCAAAAAGCGAATTAAGGAATATTATATTAGTCAAGGAGTGAGATATAGTCAGTTACAATACGGTTTCCAACGATATTTAGAGGGGCAGTTGCGCGACTGCTATGTACAAGCGAATGCTAATTATCCTGTTATAGAAATTGAAAGAATTAAGGAGCAACTACGAAATTTACAAAACGAAAGGTTTGATGGGGAAAGGCTTAAGGGTGGAATCGAAGAGGTTTTGTGGGGAGATCGGCCGTCGGCGTGTGTGTTGAGGAATCAACACAGACGTCGCAAAGCAATGGAGTTAATGGGGTTGAATGTTCAGGTAGGTATGCAGGGGTATAGAGTGAATCAGGAGTTGACGACGACGGAGGGTATGAGTGGGTATATAGATGCATGGGTTAAATTGAAAACGCAAAGTGTTGGAATAAGTGAAATTGCATTGCAGTCAATCGGTAGGTTTGTGCAGTGTGAGCTGGAGGAGCATGATCGTTTGATGTTGGGAGGGCCGATAACGGAGTGTGAGACTTGGGAGGCTTTATCTGGGGCGCAATTGGGTAAGGCGCCAGGAATTGATGGGTTGCCCAGCGACTTTTATCTTCAAAATTGGAACGTTTTAAAGGGGTTTTTGGTACGTTTATTCAATATAATGAAGCGGGATGGGGTTTTAGGGGAACAACAAAGGTTGGCTGTGGTCGTCCTAGTTCCTAAAGGCGAGCCATTAACGGTTAAAGATTATCGTGCAATCTCGTTATTATGTGGTGACTATAAAATTTTTGGAAGGATCTTGGCTAACAGAATAAAAAAAGTCCTGGGCAGAGTGATTGACAAGGGACAATATGGGGTGCCGGGCAGGTCTATGTATGAAGGTCACGGTATGATTAGAAGTTTTATTGAAGAAAGAGTAAGATTAGGAAAAGGGGGGGTATTGGCTATAGATTGGGAGGCGGCATATGATAGTGTGGAACGGGAGACGTTATGGAAGATCATGAGATGGCAGGGGTTTGGTGCGGAAATTATATCATGGGCCAAATTAATGTATCAGGAGGCAACCTTGCGTGTGCAGGTGAATGGGAGGTTGGGAGATCGAATTCAGATGGGAAGGGGTTTGCGTCAAGGTTGTCCCCTTTCACAAATTTTTTTTGCTTGTTTTCAAGATCCCTTTTATAGAGGGATAAGGGTTTTATTGGAAGCAAAGGGGATGGGTAATGTAAGGGATGGGGGAGCGGGCATTGTTGGATATGTCGACGATACGACGATTTTGGTGAGAGAAAACATGGATTTGATTCGGGTAGAAACGTTAGTGAAAGTTTTTGAAAAAGCTACTGGCATGACGATCAACATGGGGAAAACAAAGTATATGAATCTTGGAAAAGGGTCACGTGAGGACGGAATGGTTGCTGAAAGGTGGAAAAGGGTGGACCAAATAAAGATATGTGGGATCGTTTATGTAAATGATTTCAAGTTAGCACAGCAAATAAATTCCGTGCGTATCGTTGACAGTGTTCTGAAGCGCCTCAGTGGTTTAAGAGCTGCTAATTTAAGTTTGCAACAAAGGGTGATTACAACGAATGTGCTATTATATAGTAAACTATGGCATGTTACGGTAATATTTCCGATACTTCGTTGTGAGTTAAAAAGGCTACAAAAAAGTGTTTTTAGATTCATTTGGGGAACAGGGAGCGAATGGTTAAGTAGAGCGGTTGTCACACTCCCGGTTGGCCGTGGAGGGCTGGGTCTTATAGATGTCGAAAAGAGGATAATAAGTATGTATTTAAAACATAGTTATAAGCGGGAGGGAGGGGTGAAAGGAGACGGTCTTCATAGAATACATCAGGATATGCGACGGTGGTGGGGGGGTAGGGAGTTCATGATAGGTGAGGCAATGTTACGGGTATTTATAAACGTGAGGGATCCTTTACATATTAAATTGAGAAATCTTGATAGGGCAGATGGTAAGGCTTTGGTAGCGGCGGTAGAAGGAGTATATCCGATGTATGATTGGCGTAATATTTGGGGGCGTTTAAACAAATTGCGTTTAAAACCTAAAGTCAGAGAAGTTATGTATAGATTTTTACATGGAATATTGCCGTCAGGAATGGTTTTATTCTATAAGAGAATACGAGAGGATGGGGAATGCAAGGATTGTGGAGGATTGGCGACTATTTATCATACGGTGTATTTTTGCGATTGTATTGAACTTATAAGGGTTTGGATGGGTAAGGTTTTAAGGTTAGTGGGGGGAGGGGGTTTGCAGGTCTTGAGGGTTTTAAGTTTAGATATAACTGGGGTGAATAAAAGGGTTGAGAATGCGATTGGGTATATGATTACGGATTATATATACATGATGTGGGCTATGAGGGAGGCGGACGTGCGTGCAAGAATTAATGCGTTGGCAGCAACTTTTTATAGGACACAGTGTAGGAATAAAGGGGTGTATGGAGGGAGATGGGAGAGAGATTTTAGTGAGGGTTATCGAAATTTCACATTAAGGGATTTATGGGATTTGCAAAATGGGTAAGGGGACACAACGGGCTATTTTCCTAGACTTGGGTGTGAGCATGGAGTGCTGTTTATAAGGATGTATAATTGAGTTTTGATATCTATGGGCAATATGGTTATTGCCCCGAGGGTTTCAGGAACTAAAAAGTTATCATTTAGAAATGTGTTGTACTACGATTGCATATTATCATTTATCATGCATAAATCATTTCAAGGACTTTATGATGAAAATTTTCAATGACTCAAATATGTTATAGGTGTCTTTAATGATTTTGATTCAAGTGTAATGTTTATAAAAAAAAAAAAAGTTTTTCCTAGCATAAGCTACTGGTTCTTATTTTGTTATATTTTATGCTGTGTTACAGTGTGCTTTTCAGTAATATTATATTACATGTAACTACTTGCATCATTTTTTCTTAGTTCCGCTGAGATGTAAAATTTCACATCGTAGTTTTGTTTTGTTATATTGGATGTTTTTATTGTGACTTTTAGTATTATCCCGTTTCCTTCTTTGTATCCTAAATACCTATGTATGTTAAGATCTTGTGATAATCGCCTAAATTAATGTTTGAGTATCGTGGTGCTCTGTTAAGCACCTGAGATCTTAGATTTAGTCTCTCATACGTGTGTGTTGACAGGCAGAAACCTCACCTATGTGTGCTTGTGTATGTGTGTCATTGTGCGTGTTTAGTTTTTTTTTTATATCTCTTCTTTTATTGTACAATCTTTATAATTTCCAGTGTTTGATGTTTTGTATAAGTAACCTTGTTAGAGATGTTCTTTAACAAATAAAACAATATCACTGTAATGTATAGTGTTGAGTGTGAGTGTATATTCACTGTAATATACGGTGTGTTGTGTGTGAGAGTGTATTACCATTGTAATATACAGTGTGTTGGGTGTGTGTGTATTACCACTGTGCAGTATGGTATCAATATTACCACTGTGCAGTATGGTATCAATATTAGGTTTCGGGTTAAGTGAAATTCTAGTGCAGTAAGCTTTTGTCGTGTATCTTTTAATATATTTCTGCTATTTGTATCGCACTGTTTTAAATAAAATATAAAAAAAAAAAAAAAAAAACTTCTGTATAGAAAGCTGCTTGTTATGCTGAGCATTTCTGGCAAATTAGGTCAGTTTTGTCCCAGGATGCGACCCACACCAGTCCACTAACACCCAGGTACCCATTTTACTGATGGGTGAATACAGACAATCGGTATAAGAACATAAGAACATAAGAACGAAGGAACACTGCAGAAGGCCTACTGGCCCATGCGAGGCAGGTCCAAGTCCCTACCGGCTTAAGCCAATGCACCCAACCTAGTCAGGTCAGGTCACATTGACTTAAGGGAGGAACACGGCAACCGACCTGTTAGCACAAGCTATCAGGTCCAACTCACACCCACCCACATCTACTCATGTATTTATCCAACCTATTTTTAAAGCTACACAACGTTCTGGCCTCTATAACGGTACTTGGGAGTTTGTTCCACTCATCCACAACTCTATTACCAAACCAGTACTTTCCTATATCCCTCCTGAATCTGAATTTTTCCAACTTAAAACCATTGCTGCGAGTCCTGTCTAGGCTAGACATTTTCAGCACACTATTTACATCCCCTTTATTTATTCCTGTCTTCCACTTATAAACCTCAATCATATCCCCCCTAATTCTACGTCTTTCTAGAGAGTGCAGTTTCAGGGCCCTTAGTCTATCCTCATAGGGAAGGTTTCTGATACATGGGATCATCTTTGTCATCCTCCTTTGTACATTTTCCAGAGAATTTATATCCATTCTGTAATACGGTGACCAAAACTGTGCAGCATAATCTAAATGAGGCCTAACCAAGGATGTATAGAGTTGAAGAACAACCTGAGGACTCCTATTATTTATGCTTCTTGATATGAAGCCAAGGATTCTATTAGCTTTATTGCGAACACTTATGCACTGTTGTCTTGGTTTCAGATTACTGCTAACCAGAACTCCTAAATCTTTTTCGCAATCCGTAATATTAAGATCTACATTATTTAGTTTATATGTGGCATGGTTATTGTCCTGTCCAACATTTAGAACTTTGCATTTGTCTATATTAAACTGCATCTGCCACTTCTCCGACCACTGCATCAGTCTATTCAAATCCTCCTGGAGTGCTCGAATGTCCTCGTCAGAATGAATTCGACGGCCTATTTTGGTGTCATCGGCAAACTTGCCGATGTCGCTCTTTATGCCCTCATCTATGTCGTTTATGTAGATTGTGAACAGCAGGGGGCCCAACACTGACCCCTGTGGAACACCGCTCGTGACGCTTCCCCACTCTGATTTCTCCCCATTTATGCAAACTCTCTGCTGCCTATTTGTCAACCATGCCTCTATCCAGGAAAAAATTTCTCCTCCTATTCCATGTGCTTTAATTTTCCTCAATAGTCTCTGATGTGGGACCCTGTCAAAAGCCTTACTGAAGTCCATATACACAATATCATATTCATTACCATGATCTACCTCCTCAAATACCTTAGTGAAAAAAGTTAATAAATTCGTAAGGCAGGAACGCCCCTTTGTAAAACCATGCTGAGATTCGTTGATTAATTTATGCTTTTCAAGGTGGCTACGAACTGCCTCGGCAATTATTGATTCCATAAATTTTCCCACTATGGAGGTTAGGCTTATTGGTCTATAGTTCGAAGCTAAGGACCTGTCACCTGTTTTGAAAATAGGTATCACATTTGCCATTTTCCACTTATCTGGCACCATGCCAGTTTGTAGTGATATGTTGAAAAGATTAGCCAAAGGTGTGCTAAGCTCCTCTTTACATTCCTTTAGAACCCTTGCATACAGTTCATCAGGGCCTGGGGATTTGTTAGGTTTTAATTTATCTATTTGCCTAAGGACCATGTCACTTGTGACCCTAATAGTGCACAGTTTATTATCGTCCTGTTCTACATAATTTATCATTACTGGAATATCGCTGGTATCCTCCTGTGTAAAAACTGAGAGGAAGTATGTGTTAAAAATTCTACACATTTCCTTATCACTGTCAGTGAGCTGACCCGAGGAACTTTTGAGTGGGCCTATCTTGTCCCTGATCTTACTTCTGTATACCTGAAAGAATCCTTTTGGGTTAGTCTTCGATTCTCTTGCAACTTTAACCTCATAATCTCTATTTGCTTTTCTAATTCCCTTTTTTATTTCTCTCTTTAACTGAATATATCGATTTCTTAATTGCCCCTCTCCTCTTTTGATTTGCCTATATATGCCTCTCTTTTGACCAATCAGATATTTTAATCTATTGTTCATCCATTTAGGATCATTTTTGTTTGATCTGATTTCCCTATTTGGAACATAATTTGACTGAGCAGCTAGAACTATGCCCTGGAAAGCATCATATCGGCAACCATCACCACCTACCTGACCCCTAGTCAGGTCATTCCAGTTCAGCCCCCCTAAGTAATTTTTCAGTCCTATGAAATCAGCCAAGCGAAAGTCAGGGACGGAGACTTGATTGCCATTATTAGGGGAATTCCATGCTATGTTAAAACTGAGTGATTTGTGATCACTCTCCCCAAGCTCATCATTAACCTCAAGATTATTAATTAGTGTTTCCCTACTGGCAAGAACCAAGTCAAGGAGGTTATTTCCCCTAGTTGGCTCTGTCACAAACTGTTTTAAAAAACAATCCTGGATCGTATCAAGAAAGTCACCCGACTCTAAATTTCCTGTCAAATTGCTCCAGTCAATCTGTCTATAGTTGAAATCTCCCATTAGCACAACATTTTCGTATGTAGATGCCTTACGAATTTCGTCCCATAGAAGTTTACTGCACTCCCTATCAAGATTTGGGGCCCTGTAAATCACACCCAAAATTAGTTTTTCTCGGCCCTCGAGAAGCTGTAACCAAACAGATTCAGTGGCTGACGCTTCTAATTTAATATCTTGTCTAACACAACAATTTAAATTGTCTCTGACATACATCGCTACTCCACCACCTTTCCTGTTGACCCTGTCAGTGTGGAATAATTTATAGCCTTGTATGTGACATTCAGAGGGCATCTCTCTATCTTTCAGATTGAGCCAGGTCTCTGTTATAGCAATAATATCTATGTTTCCTGCACTTGCAATTAATCTTAGCTCATCTATCTTATTTCTAACACTCCTGCTATTAGTATAGTAAACCTTAAGGGAGCTAGTCCCTTGCTGCCCTCTGCTGTCCCCCTTTGTTTGCTGACCTGTTCTATTGTCTTTATTTATAACTTCATGCTGAATGCCTTTTATACATTTACTGTTTCCAACCCTAGTGTTGCAACCTGCTTGTTTCCCACACACACCCATACCTCTATCTTCCATCAGTTTAAAATCATAGGCATTTCACCAATGGCCTTCTCAATCGAGTCTGCAAGTGCTACCACCCCTGCCCCAGAGAGATGAACCCCATCCCTTGCATACATATCATGTTTGCCATAAAAGTTGTTCCAGTTGTCAATGAATGGGATTGCAAGTTCCTTGCAGTATCTGTCTAGCCAGCAATTTACACCAATTGCCCTAGACAACCATTCATTTCCTACTCCCCTTCTAGGCAAGATGCTACATATGATTGGGATCCCTCCCTTAGACTTAATGAAATCTATAGCTGACCTGTACTTATCTAGCAGCTCTTCTCTCCTACCCTTCCCAATATCATTTCCACCAGCACTGAGACAGATAATGGGCTTGTTCCCATTACCTGACATGATATTATCCAGTCTGTTGACAATGTCCCCAACACCAGCTCCAGGGAAGCACACTCTATCTCTCATCTTCTTATTCCTATTACAAAAAGCACGATCAACATATCTTACCTGAGAGTCACCAACCACAAGAATGCGCTTACCTTCATTAGCAGGGGCAGTAGTACCCTTACCTTCACTGGCCACTGAAGTACATTCATCCTGGAGAACAGAGAAGCGATTTCCTACCTTCAGATCTGCACTCTTAACTTTCCTTACTCTGATGCGCCTCCCATTACTGTGAACAACTCGCCACTTGTAGCAGGTGCTGGCCTTCACCTCACTGCTGGTAGCCGTTGCTACCACCCCACCTACAGCCTCCTCACAGTGAGAGACAGACTGCACCTCACTACTAGAAGCCTCATTCCCCACATCTCCAACCACCTCACACTCTCTCCCAGGCCCATTGAGGTGGACCTTCAGCCTCCTAATCTCCTCCTGGAGAAGCAAGACCTCCTCCTT
>NC_091293.1:1864261-1881761 GCF_038502225.1 Cherax quadricarinatus
TGAGCTCTATCTAAGAGTTGGTTGGTGGAGAGGAAAGGCGGTCCCATTATTTTGTGCCATGGCGGCACGGTTACCACTGGGAAGTTGCAGCCTAATCCTGAGCCTTCTCGGGGTGGGGGTGTGGCATGCAAAGAGTACGTAACCTTTATTCGGCGCATGTACACACCCTCATTTACAGACTATCTCCCCCAACCAGCGAACCAGGTTGCTAAGAGTTGATGATGGGGCCCCGTCGTTCAACTAGTGACCAGGTTCTAGCCAATAAGAAGATGGTTTTGGCAATCGCAGAGGTTATGTGGGTACCGCTCTCCTGTCTGCCCTTGTCATTCCCATTCTAGAGCTGGTTGAAGCACGGTCTGCTATCTTGTGGCTTCTATTTCTGCTTTGCTTACCGTGGAGTGCACTATACTTATCACTGTACATAGTGTACATATTGCTGTTATAAATTGGTGAAGGATAATATAAGTCTAAACTTTTTCTACTGTGTTTATTTGCTCCCATTACACCCGGGGTAACAGGCCATTTGGAATCCTGGGTTGTAATAAAGGACAAAGCAAGCATCAGCCACCAGCCCACCACAACCACAACTACCAGCACAACCAGCCTATGATGTCCAATATCCACCAATGAGAAGCATGATGGCACCTTATCTTGGTAAGGGGCATACATATACCAATAACTGGTACACAAGCCCTTTACTCAGTGATTTCTTGCGAGTGAACAAGACAGTTGTGTGTGGTACAGTGCGTTCTAATCGTAAACATATGCCCGAGTTCAACGCAGGCACTCATGGTGATGAGGTGCAGGTGTTTACTGCCAATGACATCATGGCATTACGGTGGCATGACAAACGAGATGTCACAGTGTTGACAACCATTCACCCTAACGAAATGCAAGACAGTGGCAAAGTTGATAGAATGACTAATGGACATATTCAAAAACCAGTGACAGTTATTGATTATACACAAAACATGCACTTGGTTGACAAATGTGATATGCAGATTGGCTTTGTTGATTGTGTTCGTAAGAGTTACAAGTGGTATATGAAACATTTCTTCCATCTCATGGACATTTCAATGCTCAATGCATATAATATGTATCAAGTGAAGACTGGCAACAGACCACCGTATGGTAAATTTTGCTTGTTTGTTGCCAGACAACTCATAATGAAATACCAGGTAACAACACCTGCTATACAAAACCGCCCTCGAACTCCTCAGAATATACCCAAGCATTTGAGGAGGGAAGGTGATCACTTCATAATACAGCTTCCTGCAACTAAGAAGAAATTTGTTCAGAAGAGATGTGTTGTCTGTGCACAAACAAAACGACAGCAACAAAGACGCAAAGACACTCGGTTTATGTGCGAGGAATGTAAGGTACCTCTGTGCATGGTGCCTTGTTTCAAGCTGCAGCAGTTCTAAAAACATGTCCAATGATTGTACATATGTAAATATATGATAGAACATTAGTATTATACAAGATTTGTGCAAGTTTTTTGTAATAAACAAAAGTGGTAAACAATATTATGATAACTTTAGTGCGGTTATTGTGTTCAATACAGTGAGTTTATATATATATACAGTATTGGTCTCTCAGGCCCCAAATGCTAGTAGGAAAAGAAAAAAATTAGAAAAGAAAAGAAAAACTATAAAAAACGTAAAATAAAGTAATGTGCATATGTGGAAATCGTCGATGTTGCCGCCACCCGGTCATTTTGGGTCAACTTCTCGCCACTGTATCTCGGTAAGTACTGATCAGAAAACTTTTTTTTTGTTTTATTACCTTCACAAAGATATACTCTTTAATTCTGTAAGAAAAAATAATTTTTTTTTTTCAAAATTTCTTGGACACTGGGGCACCCCTTCCGATTTTGGCCTTGGACCCTGAAAGTGTTAACTATCACAATTCAACTAATATGACATAATAAACAATATTAATAACATGGAAACATGGAATATACTCTAGAATGAATAAAATAAGTCATTATGAATGTCACAAGAGGTGTTGTGTTCTGGTTGTTGGGTGCATAAGGGCCACTGAGAGCATAAGCCATCCGTAATGGTGGTGAAGCAGCAGCTGAGGTGCAAGTGTTTTCTGTAGCCCTATATAACTCCAACAACATTGGAGGAGTTAGTAGAATTGCTGAATCACTGAAGAAGGCACCTTCTACCACCATCACTACCACCCTCTACCACTATCACAACTACTACCACCATCACTACCACTCTCCACCACTATCACCCTCTACCACCATCACTACCACCCTCTACCACCACCCACTTTTGTATTTTTCTACAAACTTTTTCTTAAATTATGTGTTTCTCACATTCTTTACCAAAGGGCTGGCACTAGAAGCTTTCTTTGGAGCCATGGTGACTTATTTAGCAGTTGCAAGTACTAAAACGAATGGATTATGAAATGATACACAAATAACCCGCACATAGAAGAGAGGAGCTTACGACGACGTTTCGATCTGACTTGGACCATTTACAAAGTCACACTAACGAGAAGTGGAGCAGGACGGGTATATATAGGCAGGAAGAGGTAGCGGCGGCGGCGGCGGCGGCGGCGGCGGCGGCGGCGGCGGCGGCGGCTGCGGCGGCGGCTGCGGCGGCGGCTGCGGCGGCGGCTGCGGCTGCGGCGGCGGCGGCGGCGGCGGCGGCGGCGGCGGCGGCGGCGGCAGCGGCAGCGGCAGCAGCAGCAGCAGCAGAGGAGCCAGTCAAATATAAAGAAAGGGGAGCACTGCAAGGGAGCTAGGTGCCCACAGAGGGAGAGCAAGTGCACAGAGGTGGGGGAAGGGGAAGTGATGAAATAAATAATGAAGGAACAGAAGCATGCGACAGAAGAAAGGGGAAGAGGGAGAAGAAAAAAAATGAGGAATCAGGTTAAGATGTGCAACCTTCACTCTGGCTCCGCTATGTTGATGACATCTTTGCTCTGTGGCCTCATGACTCCAATCTCTTCCAACCTTTTCTTGAAGCTCTTAATAATCTTGCCCCTTCCATTAAGTTTAAAACTGAATGGGAATCTAATTCCTTGCTTCCTTTCCTTGATGTCCATGTCCACCGCTCAGATACAGGTTTTTCCTTTTCCGTTTACCGAAAACCTATGCACAGTGGCATGTACATTCCCTACTTTTCCTATCATGCTTCCCCTGTCAAGAAAAGTGTTCTTATCTCCCTCTTTCTCCATGCCCTCCGCATCTGTGATCCTCAGTTCCTTCCAGCAGAAATTTCCACTCTTCATAATTCGTTTTCCCATCTTGGCTACCCTTCCCATTTCATAGACTCTGCCTTCTCATGTGTTAAACGTAATTTCTTCTCTCCCAAACTCTCTACTCCTGGGAACTCTTCTGCCCTCTGCCTTCCCTACATTTCCGGTCTTTCTAATCTCAGCAATTCTCTCCGTCCCTTAGACATCAAGCTTACTTTCCGCCAGACTAACACTCTTCGCACTAATCTCGTTCATACCTCCCCTCCCTCTAAAGATGTTCCTGGTGTCTATTCTATTTCTTGCTCCTCCTGTCCTCTTCAATACTTTGGAGAAACTGGCCGATCTCTTTCTGACAGACTTAGGGAGCACAAAAATAGTGTTAGGCTTGCCGACACTAACAATGCTCTTTTCTGTCACGTCACAGATCACAGCCATCCTATAGACTGGTCTTCTGCTAAAACTGTCTTCCCTACTTCCAACTATAACAGTCGCCATCTGGTCGAATCCTCCCTTATACACAACTTTCCTTGTATGAATCTTAGTCCTGGCTTCGTCTCTGTAGATGCCTTCCTCTCCCACTACATTGTAAAATGCTCCAAACTTCAGAACACCCGTGACTTTACCTGATTCCTCATTTTTTTCTTCTTCTCCCTCTTCTCCTTTCTTCTGTCGTGTGTTTCTGTTCCTTCATTATTTATTTCATCACTTTCCCTTCCCCCCACCTCTGTACCCTTGCTCTCCCTCTGTGGGCACCTAGCTCCCTTGCAGTGCTCCCTTTTCTTAATATCTGACTGGCTCCTCCTCCTTAGTTCCCCACTACTACCACTACTACTACTACATGTACTACTACTACTACTACTACTACTACCACCACTACTACTACTACTACTACTACCACCACTACCTCTTCCTGCCTATATATACCCGTCCTGCTCCACTTCTCGTTAGTGTGACTTTGTAAATGGTCCAAGTCGGACCGAAACGTCGTCGTAAGCTCCTCTCTTCTATGTGCGGGTTATTTGTGTATCGTTCCAGTCACGGTATTGTGCCTTTTCTTGTTATTTATGATTATGAAATGTGTCGTATGAACTCATGGGATCATCCTCACTCATTGATAAACAATGGCACACTGGCTGGGAATGGAGTGTGAGGCAGCTCGGGGCTGTGTGTACGTGTCCCAGACAAATGACTATTTGTGAGTCAAATGATGGTTCATGAGTCAATGTTTTGACCAAAAAAAGTTACGATTTCTGAAAATTACGACTTTTGAGCCTTACGATTATCGAGGGTCCAATGTATATTTTTTTTTTTTTTTTATTATCACACTGGCCAATTCCCACCAAGGCAGGGTGGCCCGAAAAAGAAAAACTTTCACCATCATTCATTCCATCACTGTCTTGCCAGAAGGGTGCTTTACACTACAGTTTTTAAACTGCAGCATTAACACCCCTCCTTCAGAGTGCAGGCACTGTAATTCCCGTCTCCAGGACTTAAGTCCGGCCTGCTGGTTTCCCTGAACCCCTTCATAAATGTTACTTTGCTCACACTCCAACAGAACGTCAAGTATTAAAAACCATTTGTCTCCATTCACTCCTATCAAACACGCTCACGCATGCCTGCTGGAAGTCCAAGCCCCTCGCACACAAAACCTCCTTTACCCCCTCCCTCCAACCTTTCCTAGGCCGACCCCTACCCCGCCTTCCTTCCACTACAGACTGATACACTCTTGAAGTTATTCTGTTTCGCTCCATTCTCTCCACATGTCCGAACCACCTCAACAACCCTTCCTCAGCCCTCTGGACAACAGTTTTGGTAATCCCGCACCTCCTCCTAACTTCCAAACTACGAATTCTCTGCATTATATTCACACCACACATTGCTCTCAGACATGACATCTCCACTGCCTCCAGCCTTCTCCTCGCTGCAACATTCATCACCCATGCTTCACACCCATATAAGAGCGTTGGTAAAACTATACTCTCATACATTCCCCTCTTTGCCTCCAAGGACAAAGTTCTTTGTCTCCACAGACTCCTAAGTGCACCACTCACCCTTTTCCCCTCATCAATTCTATGATTCACCTCATCTTTCATAGACCCATCCGCTGACATGTCCATTCCCAAATATCTGAATACATTCACCTCCTCCACCTAATCTTTTTGTTATCCTCATAACCTTACTCTTTCCTGTATTCACTTTCAATTTTCTTCTTTTGCACACCCTACCAAATTCATCCACCAATCTCTGCAACTTCTCTTCAGAATCTCCCAAGAGCACAGTGTCATCAGCAAAGAGCAACTGTGACAACTCCCACTTTATGTGTGATTCTTTATCTTTTAACTCCACGCCTCTTGCCAAGACCCTTGCATTTACTTCTCTTACAACCCCATCTATAAATATATTAAACAACCATGGTGACATCACACATCCTTGTCTAAGGCCTACTTTTACTGGGAAAAAATTTCCCTCTTTCCTACATACTCTAACTTGAGCCTCACTATCCTCGTAAAAACTCTTCACTGCTTTCAGTAACCTACCTCCTACACCATACACCTGCAACATCTGCCACATTGCCCCCCTATCCACCCTGTCATATGCCTTTTCCAAATCCATAAATGCCACAAAGACCTCTTTAGCCTTATCTAAATACTGTTCACCTATATGTTTCACTGTAAACACCTGGTCCACACACCCCCTACCTTTCGTAAAGCCTCCTTGTTCATCTGCTATCCTATTCTCCGTCTTACTCTTAATTCTTTCAATAATAACTCTACTATACACTTTGCCAGGTATACTCAACAGACTTATCCCCCTATAATTTTTGCACTCTCTTTTATCCCCTTTGCCTTTATACAAAGGAACTATGCATGCTCTCTGCCAATCCCTAGGTACCTTACCCTCTTCCATACATTTATTAAATAATTGCACCAACCACTCCAAAACTATATCCCCACCTGCTTTTAACATTTATATCTTTATCCCATCAATCCCGGCTGCCTTACCCCCTTTCATTTTACCTACTGCCTCACAAACTTCCCCCACACTCACAACTGGCTCTTCCTCACTCCTACAAGATGTTGTTCCTCCTTGCCCTATACACGAAATCACAGCTTCCCTATCTTCATCAACATTTAACAATTCCTCAAAATATTCCCTCCATCTTCCCAATACCTCTAACTCTCCATTTAATAACTCTCCTCTCCTATTTTTAACTGACAAATCCGTTTGTTCTCTAGGCTTTCTTAACTTGTTAATCTCACTCCAAAACTTTTTCTTATTTTCAACAAAATTTGTTGATAACATCTCACCCACTCTCTCATTTGCTCTCTTTTTACATTGCTTCACCACTCTCTTAACCTCTCTCTTTTTCTCCATATACTCTTCCCTCCTTGCATCACTTCTACTTTGTAAAAACTTCTCATGCTAACTTTTTCTCCCTTACTACTCTCTTCACATCATCATTCCACCAATCGCTCCTCTTCCCTCCCGCACCCACTTTCCTGTAACCACAAACTTCTGCTGAACACTCTAACACTACATTTTTAAACCTACCCCATACCTCTTCGACCCCATTGCCTATGCTCTCATTAGCCCATCTATCCTCCAATAGCTGTTTATATCTTACCCTAACTGCCTCCTCTTTTAGTTTATAAACCTTCACCTCTCTCTTCCCTAATGCTTCTATTCTCCTTGTATCCCATCTACCTTTTACTCTCAGTGTAGCTACAACTAGAAAGTGATCTGATATATCTGTGGCCCCTCTATAAACATGTACATCCTGAAGTCTACTCAACAGTCTTTTATCTACCAATACATAATCCAACAAACTACTGTCATTTTGCCCTACATCATATCTTGTATACTTATTTATCCTCATTTTCTTAAAATATGTATTACCTATAACTAAACCCCTTTCTATACAAAGTTCAATCAAAGGGCTCCCATTATCATTTACACCTGGCACCCCAAACTTACCTACCACACCCTCTCTAAAAGTTTCTCCTACTTTTTTTTTTTTTTTTTTTTTTTTATCACACTGGCCGATTCCCACCAAGGCAGGGTGGCCCGAAAAAGAAAAACTTTCACCATCATTCACTCCATCACTGTTTTGCCAGAAGGGTGCTTTACACTACAGTTTTTAAACTGCAACATTAACACCCCTCCTTCAGAGTGCAGGCACTGTACTTCCCATCTCCAGGACTCAAGTCCGGCCTGCCGGTTTCCCTGAATCCCTTCATAAATGTTACTTTGCTCACACTCCAACAGCACGTCAAGTATTAAAAACCATTTGTCTCCATTCACTCCTATCAAACACGCTCACGGGGCTTGGATTTGTTTCTGGTCAAATCCTTTCTTCCAGTTGACCAAGCTCATAGCTATTTCATTAGAACTCCATTTTTTCTATCAGTTGAGTACAAAAAACCGCCCATTTACAGATTTGAACTACCCAATAAAGTGGTCAGAAATTGGCAATTTGGCCAATTTCACACAAATTAAAAAAGATGACAATTTCAAAATAGGGTCCAGAATAAACAATGTAGACATTCTTGGTACTAAAATAACATATCCTCTGATCATTAGTCTAGTCTCTAGGCCCCTCTTACATTACTATTGCTGTCTATTTTGATTTTTTATTCATACAAAAAATACAAAATTTACTGTTATGCAGACTACTGCATTATTGTAAAAATGGTATAAATAATATCAGTGCACTAGTGAAAGAATATTAGACTCCCCAGTTGATGTGTATTGAATGTGTGGTGTGATTTGCTTACTCCTGAACATTGGTAAAAATCGAACATTTCCACTACTTTGAGGCCAATTTCAAGATCGTTTTCATCATGAAACTAATCAAAATCATCTCTATTTCTGTAAAATGTTTTCCATTTTATCAGGTGAGACCATGAAAACGAGAATACAATGATAAATACTATACGAAAATACACCTCAAAGTCGGCATTTTAATCCAATAAAATGGTCAGAGTTTTTTTTTTTCTCATTATGCACTGCGTGCTGCAGGATTTTTTTATGTGGTGCACACTGACCAAACAGACCCATTCTCTCACATGTGGGCCTTCCAGCTTTCTCCTGCTTGATTTGAAGCCGCTAGAATTTACGCATATAAATACGTCTGAAACAGTGGCGCTTAAGACGTATATATACGACCGAAACTGTCAAAGCATTAAAGTGCAGGCATTGTACTTCCTATTTCCAGGACTCAAGTCTGGCTATATAAAAATAACCGGTTTCCCCGAATCCCTTCACTAAATATTACCTTGCTCACACTTCAACAGCTCATCAGGTCCCAAATACCATTCATCTCCATTCACTCCTATCTAACACGCTCACGCACGCTTGCTGGAAGTCCAAACCCCTCGCCCACAAAACCTTCTTTACCCCCTCCCTCCAACCTTTTCGAGGATGACCCCTATCCCGCCTAAATCTATAAATGCAATAAAAGCTTCCCTACCTTTATCTAAATACTGTTCACATATTTGCTTCAATGTAAACACTTGATCTACACATCCCCTACCCACTCTTAAACCTTGTTGCTCATCCACAGTCGTACATTCTGCCTTACCTCTAATTCTTTCAATAATAACTCTACCATACACTTTTCCTGGTATACTCAGTAAACTTATTCCTCTATAATTTTTACAGTATCTTTTGTCCCCCTTCCCTTTATTTAAAGGGACTATACATGCTCTCTGCCAATCCCTAGGTACCTTCCCCTCTTTCATACATTTATTAAACAGATATACCAACCACTCCAACACTATATCATCCCCCCCCTGCTTTTAACATTTTTGTCATGATCCCGTCAGTTCCAGCTGCTTTACCCCATTTCATTCTACGTAATGCCTCACACACTTACCCCACATTCACTTCCTGCTCTTCTTCACTCCTACAAGATGGTATATCTCCCTGGCCTGTGCATGAAATTACCGCTTCCTTTTCTTTGTCGACATTTAAAAGTTCCTCAAAATATTCTCGCCATCTACCCAAAACCTCCATCTCCCCATCTACTAACTCCCCTACTCTGTTTTTAACTGACAAATCCATTCGTTCTCTAGGCTTTCTTAACTTGTTTAACTCACTCCAAAATTTTTTCTTATTTTCATTAAAATTCCTTGACAGTGCCTCTCCCACTCTATCATCTGCTCTCCTTTTGCACTCTCTCACCACTCTCTTCACCTTTCTTTTACTCTCCATATACTCTACTCTTCTTATAACACTTCTGCTTTATAAAAACCTCTCATAAGCTAACTTTTTCTCATTTATCACACCCTTTACTTCATCATTCCACCAATCACTCCTCATTCCTCCTGCACCCACTCTCCTATAACCACAAACTTCTGCCCCACATTCTAATACTGTATTTTTAAAACTATTCCAACCCTCTTCAACCTCCCCACTACTCATACTTGTACCAGCCCACCTTTCTGCCAATAATTGCTTAAATCTCACCCAAACTTCCTCCTCCCTTACTTTATACACTTTCACCTCATTCTTGCTTGTTGTTGCCCTTTTCCTCTTTTCCCACCTACCTCTTACTCTAACTGTAGCTACAACTAAATAATGATCTGATATATCAGTTGCCCCTCTATAAACGTGTACATCCTGGAGCCTACCCATCAACCTTTTATCCACCAATACATAATCTAAGAAACTACTTTCATTACTTGCTATATCATACCTTGTATATTTATTTATCCTCTTTTTCATAAAATATGTATTACTTATTACCAAACCTCTTTCTACACATAGCTCAATTAAAGGCTCCCCATTTTCATTTACCCCTGGCACCCCAAAATTACCTACTACTCCCTCCACAACATTTTTGCCCACTTTAGCATTGAAATCCCCAACCACCATTACTCTCACACTTGGTTCAAAACTCCCCACGCATTCACTCAACATTTCCCAAAATCTCTCTCTCTCTCCTCTACACTTCTCTCTTCTCCAGGTGCATATACGCTTACTATAACCCACTTTTCACATCCAATCTTTATTTTACTCCACATAATCCTTGAATTAATACATCTGTAGTCCCTCTTTTCCTGCCATAACTTATCCTTCAACATTATTGCTACTCCTTCTTTAGCTCTAACTCTATTTGAAACCCCTGACCTAATCCCATTTATTCCTCTCCACTGAAGCTCTCCCACCCCCTTCAGCTTTGTTTCACTTAAAGCCAGGACATCCAGCTTCTTCTCATTCATAACATCCACAATCATCTCTTTCTTATCATTTGCACAACATCCACACACATTCAGACTTCCCACTTTGACAATTTTCTTCTTCTTATTCTTTTTAGTAATTATTACAGGAAAAGGGGTTACTAGCCCATTGTTCCCGGCATTTTAGTTGACTTTTACAACACGCATGGCTTACGGAGGAAAAATTCTTATCCCACTTCCCCATGGATATAAAAGGAAAAGTAATAAGACCAAGAACTATTAAGATAAAATCAAAGAAAACTCAGATGAGTGTGTATAAATAAACATGTACATGTCTGTGTAGTGTGACTTAAGTGTAAGTAGAAGTAGCAAGACATACCTGTAATCTTGCATATTTATGAGACAGACAAAAGACACCAGCAATCCTACCATCAGGTAAAACAATTATAGGCTTTCGTTTCACACTCACTTGGCAGGACAGTAGTACCCCCCTGGGTGGTTGCTGTCTACCAACCTACTACCTATAAAAAAACTCCAGACCGTCGCATTAACCACTGGGCCAGCTAGCTTCTGTATTATGAAAATAGATTACATAACATCAAAGGGGATATGAAAAAAAACTGGAAAACTCTATCTGAAGCTCTTGGAACTAAAAAGTTATCCAAAAACAAAACAATCTAATTAACAAAATCAGATGAACCCCTACTCACACCAATTGAAACGGCAAACAGACTCAGTGTTTTCTTCTCCACCATAGGAAAAAATCTAGCGAACAAATTACCAAGCGCAAACACCCGTCCATCAGACTACCTCATAGGTACCTACCCAAATACACAATTCCTAGCTCCAACCAACCCCATAGAAGTTATGCTCATCATAAACACCCTTAAAAACTATGCAGGAGATATAAACAACTTGCCTGCTTTTATGTACAAAAAAGTTTCTCAAGTTATATTATTATTTTTTATTATCACACCGGCCGATTCCCACCAAGGCAGGGTGGCCCGAAAAAGAAAAACTTTCACCATCATTCACTCCATCACTGTCTTGCCAGAAGGGTGCTTTACACTACAGTTTTTAAACTGCAACATTAACACCCCTCCTTCAGAGTGCAGGCACTGTACTTCCCATCTCCAGGACTCAAGTCCGGCCTGCCGGTTTCCCTGAATCCCTTCATAAATGTTACTTTGCTCACACTCCAACAGCACGTCAAGTGTTAAAAACCATTTGTCTCCATTCACTCCTATCAAACACGCTCACGCATGCCTGCTGGAAGTCCAAGCCCCTCGCACACAAAACCTCCTTTACCCCCTCCCTCCAACCCTTCCTAGGCCGACCCCTACCCCGCCTTCCTTCCACTACAGACTGATACACTCTTGAAGTCATTCTGTTTCGCTCCATTCTCTCTACATGTCCGAACCACCTCAACAACCCTTCCTCAGCCCTCTGGACAACAGTTTTGGTAATCCCGCACCTCCTCCTAACTTCCAAACTACGAATTCTCTGCATTATATTCACACCACACATTGCCCTCAGACATGACATCTCCACTGCCTCCAGCCTTCTCCTCGCTGCAACATTCATCACCCACGCTTCACACCCATATAAGAGCGTTGGTAAAACTATACTCTCATACATTCCCCTCTTTGCCTCCAAGGACAAAGTTCTTTGTCTCCACAGACTCCTAAGTGCACCACTCACTCTTTTTCCCTCATCAAGTATTGTCACCTATTATTGCAATGCTCTTTAACAAATCCATTGAATCATCTACCTTCCCAACAATCCTCAAAATAGTGAGGGTCACACTGATCCACAAAGGAGGTGACCAAGCTGACTTGAATAACTATAGACCAATATCTAACTTACCACTGCTCTCTAAAATGTTTGAAAAATTAATTCATAGATGGATCTATTCCTACCTCGTCTCACACAACATATTAAACCCTTGTCAGTTTGGATTCAGGAATAATAAAAGCACAAATGATGCTATCATACACATGCTAGAACTAATATATACCGCACTCGAAAAGAAAGAAGTCCCGCTGGGCATTTTCATTGATTTGCGTAAAGCTTTCGATACTGTCGACCATGAACTGCTGTACTCCAAATTAACGCACTATGGTATCAGAGGCCACTCCCTCAACTACCTAAAATCATACCTTAGTAACAGAACTCAATATGTGTATGCAAATGATGCAAACTCTTCCACCCAACCAATCACAGTAGGAGTCCCACAAGGAAGTGTCCTTGGACCACTCCTCTTTCTCATCTACATCAATGATCTACCGAATGCATCACAGCTACTCAAACCCATATTATTTGCAGATGACACTACATATGTCTTCTCTCACCCAAACACAGTCATACTAGCAAACACTGTCAATGCCAAATTGCAGACAATATCTGCCTGGATGATGACTAATAAACTTACCTTGAATACTGATAAAACCCATTTCATTCAGTTTGGAAACAAAGCTGCAAATGATCCAATTAACATAACGTTAACAGATCATCAGTCACAAGACTCACAGAGGGAAAATTCCTAGGTATCCACCTTGACAGAAGCCTTAAGTTCCAGACACACATACAAGAAATCACCAAGAAAAAACTCCAAAACTGTAGGAATACTATCAAAGATAAGGTACTACGCTCCACAATCAGCTCTCCTGGCACTGTACCATTCACTCATATACCCTTATCTTACATATGGAATTTGTGCATGGGGATCAACAACATCCAATCACCTAAAACCCCTAATAACCCAGCAAAAGGCAGCAGTAAGAATGATAACAAATTCCCACTCCTACCAGCATACTCTACCAATTTTCAGAAGTCTGAATCTGCTCACCATTAAGAACATCCATACTTATTCATGTACCTACTACATACACAGAAGAATACACGCAAATATAAACCCTCCACTCAAACTTCTCCTCACCAACCTAAACAGGACACATGACCATAACACAAGACACAGATCTCTTTTTGATATACCTCGTGTCCATATCACACTGTGTAAAAACTATGCACATAAAGGGCCCCAAAATATGGAATTCATTACCAGAAGATATTAAAGTAACACAGTCTGAAAATCAATTTAGGACTGTTCTCAAAAACCACTTAATCACCCTAAACTAAATGCTAAATACTCAGTACACACATACTCACCTTTGTACTCCCACATCATAACTTCAACAATCACTTTAAACCTTTTATCCACTGTTGAAAGGAATATAATTGAATCATTGTTTTCACAAAAAGCATTTTTGAATACATGAATATATCCATGGGGAAGTGGAATAAGAATCTTTCCTCCATAAGCCATGCGTGTTGTAAAAGTCAACTAAAATGCCGGGAACAATGGGCTAGTAACCCCTTTTCCTGTAAAGATTACTAAAAAGAATAAGAAGAAGAAAATTGTCAAAGTGGGAAGTCTGAATGTGCGTGGATGTTGTGCAAATGATAAGAAAGAGATGATTGTGGATGTTATGAATGAGAAGAAACTGGATGTCCTGGCTTTAAGTGAAACAAAGCTGAAGGGGGTGGGAGAGTTTCAATGGAGAGGAATAAATGGGATTAGGTCAGGGGTTTCAAATAGAGTTAGAGCTAAAGAAGGAGTAGCAATAATGTTGAAGGATAAGCTATGGCAGGAAAAAAGGGACTACAAATGCATAAATTCAAGGATTATGTGGAGTAAAATAAAGATTGGATGTGAAAAGTGGGTTATAGTAAGCGTGTATGCACCTGGAGAAGAGAGAAGTGTAGAGGAGAGAGAGAGATTCTGGGAAATGTTGAGTGAATGCGTGGGGAGTTTTGAATCAAGTGTGAGAGTAATGGTGGTTGGGGATTTCAATGCTAAAGTGGGTAAAAATGTTATGGAGGGAGTAGTAGGTAAATTTGGGGTGCCAGGGGTAAATGTAAGTGGGGAGCCTTTAATTGAGCTATGTGTAGAAAGAAATTTGGTAATAAGTAATACATATTTTATGAAAAAGAGGATAAATAAATATACAAGGTATGATGTAGCACGTAATGAAAGTAGTTTGTTAGATTATGTATTGGTGGATAAAAGGTTGATGGGTAGGCTCCAGGATGTACATGTTTATAGAGGGGCAACTGATATATCAGATCATTATTTAGTTGTAGCTACAGTTAGAGTAAGAGGTAGATGGGAAAAGAGGAAGGTGGCAACAACAAGTAAGAGGGAGGTGAAAGTGTATAAACTAAGGGAGGAGGAAGTTCGGGCGAGATATAAGCGACTACTGGCAGAAAGGTGGGCTAGTGCAAAGATGAGTAGTGGGGGGGTTGAAGAGGGTTGGAATAGTTTTAAAAATGCAGTATTAGAATGTGGGGCAGAAGTTTGTGGTTATAGGAGGGTGGGTGCAGGAGGAAAGAGGAGTGATTGGTGGAATGATGAAGTAAAGGGTGTGATAAAAGAGAAAAAGGTAGCTTACGAGAGGTTTTTACAAAGCAGAAGTGTTATAAGAAGAGCAGAGTATATGGAGAGTAAAAGAAAGGTGAAGAGAGTGGTGAGAGAGTGCAAAAGGAGAGCAGATGAAAGAGTGGGAGAGGCACTGTCAAGAAATTTTAATGAAAATAAGAAAAAATTTTGGAGTGAGTTAAACAAGTTAAGAAAGCCTAGGGAAAGTATGGATTTGTCGGTTAAAAACAGAGTAGGGGAGTTAGTAGATGGGGAGAGGGAGGTATTAGGTAGATGGCGAGAATATTTTGAGGAACTTTTAAATGTTGAGGAAGAAAGGGAGGCGGTAATTTCATGCACTGGCCAGGGAGGTATACCATCTTTTAGGAGTGAAGAAGAGCAGAATGTAAGTGTGGTGGAGGTACGTGAGGCATTACGTAGAATGAAAGGGGGTAAAGCAGCTGGAACTGATGGGATCATGACAGAAATGTTAAAAGCAGGGGGGGATATAGTGTTGGAGTGGTCGGTACTTTTGTTTAATAAATGTATGAAAGAGGGGAAGGTACCTAGGGATTGGCAGAGAGCATGTATAGTCCCTTTATATAAAGGGAAAGGGGACAAAAGAGATTGTAAAAATTATAGAGGAATAAGTTTACTGAGTATACCAGGAAAAGTATACGGTAGGGTTATAATTGAAAGAATTAGAGGTAAGACAGAATGTAGAATTGCGGATGAGCAAGGAGGCTTCAGAGTGGGTAGGGGATGTGTAGATCAAGTGTTTACATTGAAGCATATATGTGAACAGTATTTAGATAAAGGTAGGGAAGTTTTTATTGCATTTATGGATTTAGAAAAGGCATATGATAGAGTGGATAGAGGAGCAATGTGGCAGATGTTGCAAGTTTATGGAATAGGTGGTAAGTTACTAAATGCTGTAAAGAGCTTTTATGAGGATAGTGAGGCTCAGGTTAGGGTGTGTAGAAGAGAGGGAGAATACTTCCCGGTAAAAGTAGGTCTTAGACAGGGATGTGTAATGTCACCATGGTTGTTTAATATATTTATAGATGGGGCTGTAAAAGAAGTAAATGCTAGGGTGTTCGGGAGAGGGGTGGGATTAAATTATGGGGAATCAAATTCAAAATGGGAATTCACACAGTTACTTTTTGCTGATGATACTGTGCTTATGGGAGATTCTAAAGAAAAATTGCAAAGGTTAGTGGATGAGTTTGAGAATGTGTGTAAAGGTAGAAAGTTGAAAGTGAACATAGAAAAGAGTAAGGTGATGAGGGTATCAAATGATTTAGATAAAGAAAAATTGGATATCAAATTGGGGAGGAGGAGTATGGAAGAAGTGAATGTTTTCAGATACTTGGGAGTTGACGTGTCGGCGGATGGATTTATGAAGGATGAGGTTAATCATAGAATTGATGAGGGAAAAAAGGCGAGTGGTGCGTTGAGGTATATGTGGAGTCAAAAAACGTTATCTATGGAGGCAAAGAAGGGAATGTATGAAAGTATAGTAGTACCAACACTCTTATATGGATGTGAAGCTTGGGTGGTAAATGCAGCAGCAAGGAGACGGTTGGAGGCAGTGGAGATGTCCTGTCTAAGGGCAATGTGTGGTGTAAATATTATGCAGAAAATTCGGAGTGTGGAAATTAGGAGAAGGTGTGGAGTTAATAAAAGCATTAGTCAGAGGGCAGAAGAGGGGTTGTTGAGGTGGTTTGGTCATTTAGAGAGAATGGATCAAAGTAGAATGACAAGGAAAGCATATATGTAAATCTATAGGGGAAGGAAAGAGGGGTAGGGGTCGTCCTCGAAAGGGTTGGAAAGAGGGGGTAAAGGAGGTTTTGTGGGCGAGGGGCTTGGACTTCCAGCAAGCGTGCATGAGCGTGTTAGATAGGAGTGAATGGAGACGAATGGTACTTGGGACCTGACGATCTGTTGGAGTGTGAGCAGGGTAATATTTAGTGAAGGGATTCAGGGAAACCGGTTATTTTCATATAGTCGGACTTGAGTCCTGGAAATGGGAAGTACAATGCCTGCACTTTAAAGGAGTGGTTTGGGATATTGGCAGTTTGGAGGGATATGTTGTGTATCTTTATACGTATATGCTTCTAAACTGTTGTATTCTGGGCACCTCTGCAAAAGCAGTGATAATGTGTGAGTGTGGTAAAAGTGTTGAATGATGATGAAAGTATTTTCTTTTTGGGGATTTTCTTTCTTTTTTGGGTCACCCTGCCTCGGTGGGAGACGACCGACTTGTTGAAAAAAAAAAAAAAAAAGAATATATCCTTTGTCTTTTACAAATTAGATTCACTTATAATTAATAATCTACTGTACAACTATGAAATAATTACTGTCCTACTGTGCAACTATGATATAATTCTTAGTGTTAAGTAGAATGTAAGCCAATAATGTTAAGTTGGCCCATAATGCCTAGGCATAATAGAGGTTCTCTTTGTATTGCAACCCACTATTGTAAATATAAAAATCTCAATGTACTGTTTGCAAACACATCACTGTGTCGTCCTTTGCAGATGACACCCGAATTTGCATGCCAGTGTCCTCCATTGAAGACACCGCAAGATTCCAGGCAGACATCAACCAAATCTTTAAATGCGCCACAAAAAACAATATGAAGTTCAATGATGAGGGATTTCAATTACTCCGATATGAAAAATGT
>NC_091293.1:1886761-1896761 GCF_038502225.1 Cherax quadricarinatus
GTACTCACCTAGTTGTACTCACCTAGTTGAGGTTGCGGGGGTCGAGTCCGAGCTCCTGGCCCCGCCTCTTCACTGATCGCTACTAGGTCACTCTCCCTGAGCCGTGAGCTTTATCATACCTCTGCTTAAAGCTATGTATGGATCCTGTGTGTGTGTGTGTGTGTGTGTGTGTGTGTGTGTGTGTGTGTGTGTGTGTGTGTGTGTGTGTGTGTGTGTGTGTGGTGTGTGTGTGTGTGGTGTGTGTGTGTGTGTGTGTGTGTGTGTGTGTGTGTGTGTGTGTGTGTGTGTGTGTGTGTGTGTGTGTGTGTGTGGTGTGTGTGTGTGTGGTGTGTGTGTGTGTGGTGTGTGTGTGTGTGTGTGTGTGTGTGTGTGTGTGTGTGTGTGTGTGTGTGTGTGTGTGTGTGTGTGTGTGTGTGTGTGTGTGTGTGTGTGTACTCGCCTATTTGTACTCACCTATTTGTGGTTGCATGGGTCGATTCATAACTCCTGGCCCCGCCTCTTCGCTGATTGCTGCTAGTTCCTGTCTCTCCCTTCCCCATGAGCTTTATCATACCTCGCCTTAAAACTATGTATGGTTCCCGCCTCGACTACGTAACTTTCTAGGCTATTCCACGGCCTAACTACTCTATGACTGAAGAAATACTTCCTAAAATCCCTTTGATTCATCTGAGTCTTCAACTTCCAATTGTGATCTCTTGTGTCTGTGTCCCTTCTCTGGAACATCCCGTCTTTGTCCACCTTGTCTATTCCACGCAGTATTTTATATGTCGTTATCATGTCTCCCCTGACCCTCCTGTCCTCCAGTGTCGAAAGGAGGAAAGAGAGGGAATGGAGAAGACAGACAGGAGATCCCAGACCCAGGAAGATCAAATACAGCCTCCCTCACAACTTCCTATAGAAGCCTCCCAACCAGGTCAACCCCAGTGCAATCAAACACTCTAAACCAAGACACCCATGCCACATCCAATGCCCCCACCCACTGCATTACAAACTCCACCCCCACAGCAACCACCCATAGTTCCTTATCAGGTCTCCCACTTCCCCAACCCCAATATACCTCCCAGACCACAGTCTTAGAAAAGAAGTTGAAGGTGTGGTATACAAATGCAGATGGAATAACAAATAAGTATGAGGAGTGGCATGAAAGAATCAAGGAGACATCCCCAGACATAATAGCACTCACAGAAACAAAACTCACCAGAATAATAACAGATTCAATCTTTCCATCCCGATATCAAATCCTCAGTAAGGACAGAGGGAGGAGAGGGGGAGGAGGAGTTGCACTGCTCATTAAAAACCAGTGGGGTTTTGAGAAAATGGAAGGAATGGATGGCATGGGCAAAAGGGACTACTTAATAGGAACAATCCAGTCTGAGGGACATAAGGTGATAATTGCAGTAATGTACAACCCACCACAGAACTGCAGGAGGCCAAGAGAAGAATACGATGAGAGCAACAGAGCAATGGTCGACACACTAGCCGAGGTGGCCAGGAGAGCACACATGGGGGGAACAAAGTTACTAGTTATGGGTGATTTAAATCACAAGGAGATTGACTGGGAAAACCTGGAGCCCAATGGGGGTCCTGAAACATGGAGAGCCAAGATGATGGATGTGGTACTGGAAAACCTCATGCATCAACATGTTAGAGACACTACCAGAGAGAGAGGAGAGGATGAACCAGCAAGACTGGACCTTGTATTCACCTTGAGTAGTTCGGACATCGAGGATATCATATATGAAAGACCCCTGGGAGCTAGTGATCATGTGGTTCTATGGTTCGGCTACATAGTTGAGCTCCAAGTGGAGAGAGTAGCAGGAATAGGTTGGGAAAAACCAAACTACAAAAGGGGTAACTACTCAGGCATGAGGAACTTCCTTCAAGACATTCAGTGGGAGAGGGAACTGACAGGAAAACCAGTACAAGAAATGATGGACTATGTGGCAACAAAATGCAAGGAGGCAGAGGAGAGGTTTGTTCCCAAGGGAAACAGGAATAATGGGAAGAACAGAACGAGTCCTTGGTTCACCCAAAGGTGTAGGGAGGCAAAAACTAGGTGTACTAGAGAATGGAAAAGGTACAGAAGACAGAGAACTCAGGAAAATAAAGAGATTAGCCGAAGAGCCAGAAACGAATATGCACAGACAGGGCCGGATTAAGAAGTCTCCGGGCCCTAGGCTATTCAGATTGGTGGGGCCCCTTTGAGTTACGGGTAAGCGAAGCGACCCCTTCCAGCTTGGGGGTGGGGGGGGTCGGTGTGAGCCTGTTTAAGGTCTAATTAAATACATTCTGGCTATTTAGATTAAATTTAATAGGGAAAGTACATCAAGACAACCAAAACCATTTACCAACAGCCATTATAACTATCTTGTTAAATCATACATTTTAAAGAGAATAAACTCAAGACAGCATAGTATTACTAGATTAGGCTATTAAAGTAGTGACATCATGTACCTATTATATTCAGCATAACCACTACAGCACTATTATTCCCTTCATAAATCACTGACCATTATTGTTATCATTGCATCATGCATAAGACTATCAAATCATATAAACTACAGAAAATTGGAGAGGTATCTCCCATACTCGCCCATTAGCCGGAAAACACAGCTGTTCTGATGTAAACAAAGGCGTGTTGAGTGTTGCCATCTATGGTTAGGTTTATTTATTTTTATTTTATTTTATTTCATTATTTATTTTTGTTTTGATTAATTTTTAAAAATCAATTTTACTCTCCAAACACTTGAACTTTTTAGGTAGGGACCCCTTTGCACTTGCACCATGTGCGCAGTCTTGGATGAGCCCCTGAACCCCTTGGACCATGGGGCCCCCAAATGAGCAGGGCCCTAGGCAAATGCCTAGTTTGCCTATGCGGTAATCCGGCCCTGTGCACAGATAAGAAGGGAGGCTCAGCGACAATATGAAAATGACATAGCATCGAAAGTCAAGACTGACCCGAAGCTGTTGTACAGCCACATCAGGAGGAAAACAACAGTCAAGGACCAGGTAATCAGACTAAGGAAGGGTGATGGGGAGTTCACAAGAAACGACATAGAGGTATGTCAGGAGCTCAACACGAGATTTAAAGAAGTATTTACATTGGAAACCAGTAGGACTCCAGGAAATCAGAACAGGGGGATACACAAGCAAGTGCTGGATGAGGTACATATAACCAAGGAGGAGGTGAAGAAGCTGCTATGCGAACTTGACACCTCAAAGGCGGTGGGACCAGACAACATCTCTCGGTGGGTCCTTAAAGAGGGAGCAGAGATACTGTTTGTGCCATTAACAAAGATCTTCAACACATCATTTGAAACTGGGCAACTCCGAGGTATGGAAGATGGCAAATGTAGTCCTAATTTTTAAAAAGGGAGACAGACATGAGGCACTAAACTACAGACCTGTATCACTAACGTGTATAGTATGCAAGGTCATGGAGATCATCAGGAGGAGAGTGGTGGAGCACCTGGAAAGAAACAAGTGTATAATTGACAACCAGTATGGTTTCAGGGAAGGAAAATCCTGTGTCACAAACCTACTAGAGTTTTATGACAAGGTGACAGAAGTAAGACAAGAGAGAGAGGGGTGGATAGACTGCATTTTTTTGGACTGCAAAAAGGCCTTCGACACAGTTCCTCACAAGAGGTTACTGCAAAAACTAGAGGATCAGGCACACATAACAGGAAAGGCACTGCAATGGATCAGAGAATACCTGACAGGGAGGCAACAACGAGTCATGGTACATGACGAGGTGTCAGAGTGGGCGCCTCTGACTAGCGGGGTTCCACAGGGGTAAGTCCTAGGACCCTGTGCTGTTCTTGGTATATGTGAACGACATAACGGAAGGGATAGACTCAGAAGTGTGGATTCCAAACTGGTGCTGCACACTCCAGTATGGGCCTGACGTAAATGGTATACAGAGTCTTGAACGAATCCTTACCAAGGTATCGGAATGCTATCTGTAGGTTTGCCAGGCGCCCGTATGCTGTAGCAGTTATCTGATTGATGTGCGCCTCAGGAGATATGCTCGGTGTTATACTCAACCCCAGATCTTTTTCCTTAAGTGAGGTTTGCAGTCTTTGGCCATCTAAACTATAATGTGTCTGCGGTCTTCTTTGCCCTACCCCAATCTTCATGTGTGTGTGTGTGTGTGTGTGTGTGTGTGTGTGTGTGTGTGTGTGTGTGTGTGTGTGTGTGTGTGTGTGTGTGTGTGTGTGTGTGTGTGTGTGTGCGTGTGTGTGCATGTGTGTGCATGTGTGTGCATGTGTGTGCATGTGTGTGCATGTGTGTGGGTGTGTGTGGGTGTGTGTGGGTGTGTGTGGGTGTGTGTGGGTGTGTGTGGGTGTGTGTGGGTGTGTGTGGGTGTGTGTGCATGTGTGTGCATGTGTGTGCATGTGTGTGCATGTGTGTGCATGTGTGTGCATGTGTGTGCATGTGTGTGTGTGTGTGTGTGTGTGTGTGTGTACTCACCTATTTGTACTCACCTATTTGTGGTTGCAGGGGTCGAGTCATAGCTCCTGGCCCCGCCTCTTCACTGATTGCTACTAGGTCCTCTCTCTCCCTGCTACATGAGCTTTATCATACCTCGCCTTAAAACTATGTATGGTTCCCGCCTCCACTACTTCACTTTCTAGGCTATTCCACGGCTTGACTACTCTATGACTGAAGAAATACTTCCTAACATCCCTTTGATTCATCTGAGTCTTCAACTTCCAATTGTGGCCTCTTGTGTCTGTGTCGCATCTCTGGAACATCCCGTCTTTGTCCACCTCGTCTATTCCGCGCAGTATTTTATATGTCGTTATCATGTCTCCCCTGACCCTCCTTTCCTCCAGTGTCGTCAGGCCGATTTCCCTCACCCTTTCTTCGTAGGACAATCCCCGTAGCTCTTGGACTAGTCTTGTTGCAAACCTTTGCACTTTCTCTAATTTCTTGACGTGCTTGACTAGGTGTGGATTCCAAACTGGTGCTGCATACTCCAGTATGGGCCTGACGTAAATGGTATACAGAGTCTTGAACGAATCCTTACTGAGGTATCGGAACGCTATCCGTAGGTTTGCCAGGCGCCCGTATGCTGCAGTAGTTATCTGATTGATGTGCGCCTCTGGAGATATGCTCGGTGTTATACTCACCCCCAGATCTTTTTCCTTGAGTGAGGTTTGCAGACTTTGGCCGTCTAAACTATATTGTGTCTGCGGTCTTCTTTGCCCTTCCCCAATCTTCATGACTTTGCATTTGGCAGGGTTAAACTCAAGGAGCCAGTTGCTGGACCAGGCTTGTAGCCTGTCCAGGTCTCTTTGTAGTCCTACCTGATCCTCATCCGATTTGATTCTTCTCATTAACTTCACATCGTCTGCAAACAAGGACACTTCTGAGTCTATCCCTTCCGTTATGTCGTTCACATATACCAAGAACAGCACAGGTCCTAGGACTGACCCCTGTGGAACCCCGCTTGTCACAAGCGCCCACTCTGACACCTCGTCACGTACCATGACTCGTTGTTGCCTCCCTGTCAGGTATTCTCTGATCCATTGCAGTGCCTTTCCTGCTATGTGTGCCTGATCCTCTAGCTTTTGCAGTAACCTCTTGTGAGGAACAGTGTCGAAGGCCTTCTTGCAGTCCAAAAAAATGCAGTCGATCCTCCCCTTTCTCTCTTGTCTTACTTCTGTCACCTTGTCTTAAAATTCTAGTAGGTTTGTGACACAGGATTTTCCCTCCCTGAAACCATGCTGGTTGTCAATTATACACTTGTTTCTTTTCAGGTTCTCCACCACTCTCCTCCTGATGATCTTCTCCATGACCTTGCATACTATACACGTTAGTGATACAGGTCTATAGTTTAGTGCCTCACGTCTGTCTCCCTTTTTAAAAATTGGGACTACATTTGCCATCTTCCATACATCGGGGAGTTGCCCAGTTTCAAATGATGTGTTAAAGATCTTTGTTAACGGTACACACAATATCTCTGCTCCCTCTTTAAGGACCCACGGAGAGATGTTGTCTTGTCCCACCGCCTTTGAGGTGTCAAGTTCTCATAGCAGCTTCTTCACCTCCTCCTTGGTTATATGTACCTCATCCAGCACTTGCTGGTGCACCCCCCTGCTCTGATTTCCTGGAGTCCTACTGGTTTCCACTGTAAATACTTCTTTAAATCTTGTGTTGAGCTCCTGACATACCTCCCGGTCGTTTCTTGTGAATTCCCCATCACCCTTCCTCAGTCTGATTACCTGGTCCTTGACTGTTGTTTTCCTCCTGATGTGGCTGTACAACAGCTTGGGGTCAGTCTTGACTTTCGATGCTATGTCATTTTCGTAATGCCGCTGAGCCTCCCTTCTTATCTGCGCATATTCGTTTCTGGCTCTTCGGCTAATCTCTTTATTTTCCTGAGTTCTCTGTCTTCTGTACCTTTTCCATTCTCTAGTACACCTAGTTTTTGCCTCCCTACACCTTTGGGTGAACTAAGGACTCGTTCTGTTCTTCCCATTATTTCTGTTTCCCTTTGGAACAAATCTCTCCTCTGCCTCCTTGCATTTTGTTGCCACACAGTCCATCATTTCTTGTACTGGTTTTCCTGTCAGTTCCCTCTCCCACTGAATGTCTTGAAAGAAGTTCCTCAAGCCTGAGTAGTTCCCCCTTTTGTAATTTATTTTTTCCCACCCTATTCCTGCTGCTCTCTCCACTTGGAGCTCAACTATGTAGTCGAAGCACAGAACCACATGATCACTAGCTCCCAGGGGCCTTTCATACATGATATCCTCGATGTCAGAACTACTCAAGGTGAATACAAGGTCCAGTCTTGCTGGTTCATCCTCTCCTCTCTCTCTGGTAGTGTCTCTAACATGTTGATGCATGAGGTTTTCCAGTACCACATCCATCATCTTGGCTCTCCATGTTTCGGGACCCCCATGGGGCTCCAGGTTTTCCCAGTCAATCTCCTTCTGATTGAAATCACCCATAACTAGTAACTTTGCTCCCCCCATGTGTGCTCTCCTGGCCACCTCGGCTAGTGTGTCGACCATTGCTCTGTTGCTCTCATCGTATTCTTCTCTTGGCCTCCTGCAGTTCTGTGGTGGGTTTTACATTACTGCAATTATCACCTTATGTCCCTCAGACTGGATTGTTCCTGCTAAGTAGTCCCTTTCGCCCATGCCATCCATTCCTTCCATTTTCTCACACCCCCACTGGCTTTTAATGAGCAGTGCAACTCCTCCTCCCCCTCTCCTCCCTCTGTCTTTCCTGTGGATTTGATATCCGGATGGAAAGAGTGAATCTGTTATTTTTCTGGTGAGTTTTGTTTCTGTGAGTGCTATTATGTCTGGGGATGTCTCCTTGATTCTTTTGTGCCACTCCTCATACTTATTTGTTATTCCACCTGCATTTGTATACCACACCTTCAACTTCTTTTCTAAGATTGTGGTCTGGGAGGTGTACTGGGGTTGGGGAAGTGGGAGACCTGATAAGGAACTATGGGTGGTTGCTGTGGGGGTGGAGTTTGTAATGCAGTGGGTGGGGGCATTGGATGTGACATGGGTGTTTTGGTTTAGAGTGTTTGGTTGCACTGGGGTTGACCTGGTTGGGAGGCTTCTATAGGAAGTTGTGGGGGAGGCTGTATTTGATCTTTCTGTGTCTGGGATCTCCTGTCTGTCTCCTCCATCCCCTCTCTTTCCTCCTTTCATCTTTGTACCATCTCTCTCTGTTTCTGCCTTTCTGCTTGTGTTCTGTCGTGGTCGAGATACACCTTCCTGTATGCCGGCATGTCCCTTAATCGTGCTTTCTCCTGCAGGATCCTGTTCCGAGTCGCTTCTGCCTTGAAGGTCACTTTCACTGGCCGGGTTCTTTTTTTTACAAACCCCCCTATTCTCCGAAAATTTTCCAGCTGGGTCATGTCGTCTTCTCCTATTGCTTTCATGATACTTTCAATTTCTTTTTTTTCCCTTGTTTTCTTGCTTCATATGTTTCCCCTTCAACTTCCTGGAGCCCATACACAAAGACTGACCTCACCCTTTCATTCTCCCACTGCATATCCCTGTGTATCCCCTCATTCAATTTGATTTCCTCCATTGCAGCTTTCCTTTCTTCAGTTTCACTAGCTAATGTACTTGGGCTCAGTGGCCTGTTTTCCCTTGTCAGCTTTCCCTGGGCTCTGCTGTGGTCTGTTAGGGCCTCCATATATAGCTTAGCTCTTTCATTTACTACAGTCTCCACTGATTGAGCTTCTACATGCAGTTTTGCTCCTTCTTTCCCTACAGTCCCCTTATTTGTGACTGAGGTAGCAGTCTCTGTTGTCAATCCCAAAATGTTCTTTAGTTCTTTAGGAGATTCAGATTTTTCAGTTCCTCTTCTGAACTCTGTATCCTGGCCTCTGCTGCTTTGACTTGCACCTCCCACTTCCTGCTTTCCATGTCTATCCTCTCTTCCATTCTCATGCTAAGTTCTTTTAGTTTCTTTTCCCATTCATGTTCCCTTTTTGTGAGCTCTGCTGCCCAATCTTCCTTTGCAGTTTCCTCCTCCTGTCCCTTGGTTTTTCTTGTTGCTCTCTGGCAACCCATTTTTGTTTTATCCTGATTGCCTCAGAGTGGGAAACCTATGTAATTCTGTATGTTAGGTTAGTATTGTGTATGTCAGAGTGTGGGGGGGGGAGGTAGTGGAGGAACTGTGGCTATGTGGGAGAGTAGTGGGAAGGGGGGAGTGGGAAGGAGGGAGAAGCAAGTGGGTGAGTGGGAGAGGGAGAGGGGGAAAGAGGGAAAGGTGGGGAGGGGGAGGGTGAAAGAGGGAGGGGAGGGATCAGATGAAGGAGTGAGATGTTGGTGGGGGAGGGGGAGAGTGTATGTGTGAGTCTGGCAATGTGTGTGCGTGTGTGTGTGTGTGTGTGTGTGTGTGTGTGTGTGTGTGTTTGTTGTGTGTGTGTGTGTGTGTGTGTGTGTGTGTGTGTGTGTGTGTGTGTGTGTGTGTGTGTGTGTGTGTGTGTGTGTGTGTGTGTGTGTGTGTGTGTACTCACCTATTTGTGGTTGCAGGGGTCGAGTCTTAGCTCTTGTGTGTGTGTGTGTGTGTGTGTGAGTGTGTACTCACCTAATTGTGGTGTGTGTGTTATGTGTGTGTGTTATGTACTCACCTAGTTGTACTCACCTAGTTGAGGTTGCGGGGGTCGAGTCCGAGCTCCTGGCCCCGCCTCTTCACTGATCGCTACTAGGTCACTCTCCCCGAGCCGTGAGCTTTATCATACCTCTGCTTAAAGCTATGTATGGATCCTGCCTCCACTACATCGCTTCCCAAACTATTCCACTTACTGACTACTCTGTGGCTGAAGAAATACTTCCTAACATCCCTGTGATTCATCTGTGTCTTTAGCTTCCAACTGTGTCCCCTTGTTGCTGTGTCCAAACTCTGGAACATCCTGTCTTTGTCCACCTTGTCAATTCCCCTCAGTATTTTGTATGTCATTATCATGTCCCCCCTATCTCTCCTGTCCTCCAGTGTCGTCAGGTTGATTTCCCTTAACCTCTCCTCGTAGGACATACCTCTTAGCTCTGGGACTAGTCTTGTTGCAAACCTTTGCACTTTCTCTAGTTTCTTTACGTGCTTGGCTAGGTGTGGGTTCCAAACTGGTGCCGCATACTCCAATATGGGCCTAACGTATACGGTGTACAGGGTCCTGAACGATTCCTTATTAAGATGTCGGAATGCTGTTCTGAGGTTTGCTAGGCGCCCATATGCTGCAGCAGTTATTTGGTTGATGTGCGCTTCAGGAGATGTGCCTGGTGTTATACTCACCCCAAGATCTTTTTCCTTGAGTGAGGTTTGTAGTCTCTGACCCCCTAGACTGTACTCCGTCTGCGGCCTTCTTTGCCCTTCCCCAATCTTCATGACTTTGCACTTGGTGGGATTGAACTCCAGGAGCCAATTGCTGGACCAGGTCTGCAGCCTGTCCAGGTCTCTTTGCAGTCCTGCCTCATCCTCGTCCGATTTAATTCTTCTCATCAACTTCACGTCATCTGCG